>NC_041367.1:20350463-20635463 GCF_900634415.1 Cottoperca gobio | reverse complement strand
GTGAGAATCTGAATGTTCATCACTTTAAATAGAGTGTCATCACTGAAAAACACTGGCCTATAGATGTTACATGTGCACTTGGACAAAGGTAATAAACACGTTTCCAGTCAAATACATTCAGCCATTCTTTTCTTTTTATGCAACTTTATATTTGTACTACACAAATTTCATAATAATTGTTATGTATTGTTGAGGTTTGGACTGTAAAGGTGTCACTTTGGGCTCTGAGTGATTGTGACGGCATTTCTCACTATATTCACTGTTTTTACAAACAACAATCGACAGACGATTAATGGAGAAAGAGAGAGAGAGAAAGAGAGAGAGAGAGAGAGAGAGATAAGCTATAAACCATTGGACTCCACCAATAACCAAAGCAAACCGGCTGTAATTGCATTCAAACCTCCAACAGTATGATTACACTGGTTGTGTGAAGATGCCCCTTTGACTCATTCAGTGAACCACGTTGTTATTAAAGCTTCACAAAGGAAAAATGGCCAATTCTGGCCGTCCTGCCTTGTATTCTTTTTTCATAAAGACAATGTATTTAAATCCCCCTCATCACTTAAGATTTACTCTAACTAATGTCACGGTCCATGAAACGGCTTCAAGTCTACTTCCTCATGGAACCTTCTTGGGCTTAAAATGGCCTTCACACTCAATCCACTCCACCTTCATTTGGATGCTCACATGGAGGGTTCAGAATATTAATCGCTATCCCAAATAAGAAAAGGCTGAGTATACGCTTACAATTAAACCTTTTTTGATACTCAAACATGCACACATCAGATTAATAAATAAGCGTAGCTTCTGTTTGATGTATGTGCTCCTTGTTTCAGGGGTGTTTATGCATTTACCCCTGTAGCTCATAATATAAAAGCTGAGCAGGAGTTGCACCTGTCAGT
Organism: Cottoperca gobio; assembly: GCF_900634415.1. Taxonomy (NCBI): domain Eukaryota; kingdom Metazoa; phylum Chordata; class Actinopteri; order Perciformes; family Bovichtidae; genus Cottoperca; species Cottoperca gobio. The sequence goes on along the minus strand of NC_041367.1, from coordinate 20,634,561 downwards.
ACTAACGGTGACAGACAGTGGTGGAAGAAGTGTTCAGGTCCTTTACTGAAGTAAAAGTACTAATACACTACAAGTAAAAGTCCTGCCTTCAAAATTGTACTTAAGTAAAAGTATGTTATCAACTAAATGTAGTTAAAGTGTGAAAAGTAAAAGTATTGACTGAGCAGTAAATGTTCCTGTCAGTGTTTATTATATGTGATGTTTCTGGATTCATGTTGCTGCTGCATTAATGTGTGTGTTGCATGTTGCTGCTGCATTAATGTGTGTGTTGCATGTTGCTGCTGCATTAATGTGTGTGTTGCATGTTGCTGCTGCATTAATGTGTGTGTTGCATGTTGCTGCTGCTGCATTAATGTGTGTGTTGCATGTTGCTGCTGCATTAATGTGTGTGTTGCATGTTGCTGCTGCATTAATGTGTGTGTTGCATGTTGCTGCTGCATTAATGTGTGTGTTGCATGTGCTGCTGCATTAATGTGTGTTGTTTGCATGTTGCTGCTGCATTAATGTGTGTGTTGCATGTTGTTGCTGCATTAATGTGTGTGTTGCATGTTGCTGCTGTGGATGTTTAAGGTTGTGCTCATTCAACTCCTTTATATCCTGTTGGTAGTTTAATCTACACAAAGCATCATATTCTATAAGATCATCATGTTTGTAGATTCTCTGTCCTGTGAGAACCACGTGTCTCTAAAAAGTCAACTTTTTATGAGTTTCTCAGTAAAACAGCTGTTTTCAGCTTTGTGACAGAGCATTTTACAGCTGATCCAGGAGGCTTTTTACATACAATATACTGAACAGGAACAGCAACTAGATGTTAGCAAGACTCGGTTAGCATGTAGCGTGTATACCCACTGACTGTGTTCATATGCAATGTGATGGAAATAATGAACATGTATCCTCTCTTTCTGTCTACCTCCACAGAGGATGATTTTTCTATCATCCAGCAGGAAATCGTCATAGTGAAGAGCTGCAAACATCCCAACATAGTGGCTTATTACGGCAGCTACATACGGTGAGCTGTCTGTCTCTTCCTCTCGCTCTCCTCTTGATCTCACATACAGGAGCTAACTCTTCTTCCATCTGCAGAGCCAACAAACTGTGGATCTGTATGGAGTTCTGTGGAGGAGGCTCCCTGCAGGACATCTACAATGGTGTGTGTGTGTGTGTGTGTGTGTGTGTGTGTGTGTGTGTGTGTGTGTGTGTGTGTGTGTGTGTGTGTGTGTGTGTATGTGTGTGCGTGCGTGTGTGCGTGTGTGCGTGTGTGTGTGTGTGTGTGTGTGTGTGTGTGTGTGTGTGTGTGTGTGTGTCTATTACTCAAGTACTGTACATTTTACTCCACTACATTTATTTGACAACATCAGTTTTTGCAGATACAGAATATTAATACAAAATCTAATCAACAAATATATTATTATGTATTATTATAGGTTAAGATGAGATAAGATGAGGGGGAAATAACAAGCTAGCACTGTATTAGGTAATAGAAATTAGCTCCACCTTAAGCAGCTGCAACAATAAAGTGACACATTAATGCATCAATAATTATAATCCAGTAATGTAATTTACATTATTTTGAAATGAGCCATTCTGCATAATGAGCCTACTTTAAGTATATTTTGATGCTAATACTTTTATACTTTTAATTAACCAAAACCAATCACTTGTACTGCACTGTGTATGCTGTAAATAATTTATAATAATTGTGTTCCACAGTGACTGGTCCTCTGTCTGAGCCTCAGATCGCCTACATCTGCAGAGAGATGCTGAAGGTAAAGTCACACTGATTATTGTTTAACTTAGGTTTTACTTTTAATAATCTTAAACACCTGAATGTTGATTATGATGTTCGAGGCACTTCTACCGTCTGTTTTGTCCTTTTTATTCTTTGTTTTCTCTTCACGGCTGAACTGGTTTTAATAGGTTGAATCAATAAAGTAAAAGCTTTTATTTTGGTGATAAATTCAGCAGTCAGTCTTATGTTACATTACATTACTGATGCTTTTGTCCAAAGCGACTTACAAAAAGTGTGTGTGTGTGTGTGTGTGTGTGTGTGTGTGTGTGTGTGTGTGTGTGTGTGTGTGTGTGTGTGTGTGTGTGTGTGTGACCAGGGTCTGGACTACCTGCATGCACAGAAGAAGATCCACAGAGACATCAAGGTGAACATGTCTCACCTTTACTCTACTTTTGTTGTCTAGTATTCAATCGCATATATTTTACATGTTTACTGTGCCATAGATAATGTGTATTTGTAATTGAAGTAGCTGACAGACAGTATCTTTGTTCTATTATCCAGTATCTTTGAATTCCAAGTTCTCAGATTTTATATCGTTATGATCAAAAAATTATTTAGAAAATGAGACAGTAAATCCAATGGTGGAAGGTAATACGTGCATTAACTCCAGTACTTAAGTACACATTTGAGTTACTCTTATCCTGTACTTCTATGTTATGCTACTTTATACTTCTACTTCACAACATATCAGAAGTACTTTTATATTGACAGCTTTTGTTACTTTTCAGATTACAATTGTTCCTCTTCTTCCTGTCCAGTGGACACCATGTTTCTCCAGATGTGTTGATAAACTGAAGGATGAAATGTTGAAAAAAACATTATTTTCGCTACAAACATGATGATCTTATAGAATATGAAGCTTTGTGTAGATTAAACTACCAACAGGAATAAATGAGCACAACATTAAACATCTTCAGCAGTAAAATGCAACATACACATTAATTCAACAGTAATATTAATTCAAAACTACATATACAATGAATACTTTCACTTTTCATAGTTTAACTACATTTAGCTGATATATACTTTTACTTAGGTAATGTTTTGAATGCAGGACTTCTACTTGTATTGTATTTTCACAGTGTAGTATTAGCATTTGGATTTAAGTAAAGGATCTGAATATTTCTTCCACCACTGGTAATGCAGCAGAACATGAACATATAATCAGGAGAACATATTTATCACACTTCAACAATCAGCCCATCAAGACCTTTATTGTACTTTTAGGGTTGACAGGTTTTTGACTTCTATCCTGGGTTCAGTTAAAGATCACCACGTGGGTATAGGAGAGTGTTTGCATGAGAAGAAGTTCCTCTGGTTGTGTCTGTGTTGAAGCTTCTCTCGCCCTCTTTTGCCTCCAGGGTGCCAACATCCTTGTGAACGATCATGGCGAGGTCAGGCTGGGTAGGTGGATGTTTGCACTGTGTGCTCTGCGCTGTACCGGTGTGGTTAAGATGAGTCACTCGCTGCATGAGTGACGTCTCAATGAACACATCTCTGCTATTATGTGGTGGTCTGATACAGCACTTAATATTCAGCTGCAAAACATTTATTCATTTACAAGCTAAATTCTTATAATAATAATAATAATAATAATAATAATAATAATAATAATAATAATTATTATTATTATTATTATTATTATTATTATTTGACTGACATTTGAATCCAGAAAGGAATAATTATTCTAGTTAGATATTCCCTCAGGGATTTAAAACACAACCATTATTAAAAATCCTAAGAAATAATTAAGGCTTCTTTTTTATTAATAAAAGAACGTAGCAGTGTGAAGTAACTGTGAAATAAATAGTAGTAATACAAAGCACACATTTCATTTCATTTACAAATGATTACAATGATTACTCTCAGAAACATGTCTTGTTAAGTGTAATTTGTTAGTAAAATTGAATGAGTGGTTATTGTGGTTATTATTTATATTTTTGTTTCCTGTGTTGTGTAGCTGACTTTGGGATCTCGGCTCAGATCACTGCCACTCTGGCCCGGCGGATGTCCTTCATCGGGACGCCATATTGGTGAGTTCAAACCCCAGAGATCAGTGTCTCTGCAGGACGCTACAGGTCCTGTAAACACCTGGAACTGAAACAATAACTGCAGGTGGCTGCGGGGAGTAGCAGAAATGTGTCACTTTATTATTAGCTTTGTCTTCTTTCCCCTCTTACTGTTTTCACTGCGCTGTAGTTTGATGAGAGAGCAGCTCTCAACAATGTTACAGTATAACTAAATATTTTGAAATCATTGAAGTCATTATATTTTAGAAAGTTTACAAAGTCATTTATTTTCAGATACTATAATTATTTTACACTATGCTCAGTATCTGTGGTGCGAATATGACTTGTTGCTGTTTCCCTGCTCAGGATGGCACCAGAGGTGGCAGCCGTGGAGATCAAAGGGGGCTACAATGAGCTCTGTGACATCTGGTCTGTGGGCATCACAGCCATCGAGCTGGCAGAGCTACAGCCGCCAATGTTTGACGTCCACCCACTGCGGTAAATACACACTGAAAGACAACGTTATATACCCGAGCATGTCTACTCCTCTGCGCACACACACACACACACACACACACACACACACACACACACACACACACACACACACACACACAGACACACACACACACACGCACAGACACACTCGTCTTACAGCTTTGCTCTCCTCACTTGAAGAAGGAAACACAACACACACTGCAGTTATTGTTTCATTTCACTAACCTGTTATAGGCCATTCATGCACGTGACTACAAACACACACAGATTCTCATTTACTGTTGTTTTGACCCTGCAGAGTCCTGTTTCTCATGTCCAAGAGCGGCTACCAGCCTCCTAAACTTAAGGACAAGTCCAAATGGTAAATAAAAACACTGTCATACATTACATTTAGTCATGAGGTCAGCAGATAGTAATTATCAATCAAGTGCAACTTCCTGGTCTTGCATTTACATCTCCATCTTTGAACAGATGTTTTCTAACTGTATGTTTACACATATGAAATATTTCAATCTGAAAAAGGAGAGAAGAAGGAAACCTTGAGTCTGTACAGGCCAACAACAAATGTTACAATGCAAGCAGTTCTTGATACAATCATCCATAATGTGTGTGTGTACTGTACATGTTTATAGATTCAGTTCCATGATATAGAATGCTACCAACACATCTCCTGTCTGCAGGTCCTCCATGTTTTATAACTTTGTAAAGGCCATGTTGGTGAGGAACCCGAAGAAGAGACCCAGCGCCTCCAAGATGCTCTCAGTCAGTACTGCCAACACATGTTTCACTTCAGCTTTATAAAGTGTCAGTTCTGCATCAAATGAAACTAATCTATAGTGAAGGGGGAAATACTAATCATAGCTAATATTTTCTAGCATGATTTTGAAAATGTAGCAACACTGATATGTAAACAAACTGTCATGAGGGACAGTTTGAAATAGATATTACACAACTTAGAGTGGCTATAATTAATATTTTCATGACAGCAACGTCTCAAACAACAATGTGAAAGTAGTCGCTTGTAGTGATGAAGGAGCTTTATAGTTCCAGCTCATTGTTTATCTGTCCGGCTCACAACTTCACTGCTTCACTCTCACCGCTCGCCAAAACTCAGCAAACACTTCCTGCTCAGCACAAACAGCAGACGGACACAGTTGGAGACGAGCTGGTGAACATAGTGCAGCAGTTAGAAGCTGAAGACACAGATTGTTGCCTCCGGAGGTGTGGAGACCATAAACTCAGCTGATAGAGAAAATATTGGACCAGGTGGACACAAGCACAGAGACTTCTCATGAATGATCATGTGGTTCTGTAACTGCTGGATGTCTAAAGAATCAATTGTTTGCTAACAAGTTCACTTAAAGGCACAATGAGGAGCCCCGACCAACCTGCCAATGCACCGTTAACGTCTCAGTGCTCCCTCATGGCAGGATTGTACAGTTCTGGAAAGGTCTGTTTGCTGGTTACATAAAAGGTCTTTAAAAGATGATGATATGTCAGTGTATACGTGTTTCCTGCTGCCCTCTATTGGCCAACAATATTAAGTATATTGCATGTTTAAAACAGTTTACCACAGCTCTGCAGACTGACTGTCATCCAGTCTCAGATTCGAGGTTTCCTTACTCTTGGCTTCCTGTAAGCTTTTACTTGGACTGGACCGTGCTGGTCTTTATCTCCGTACTGCTGCGGATAGTCTTCATCATCTTTCTCCTGATTACTTACTATTTCTGTCATCTCTTTCTCCATCCTTTGCTTCCTGTGTCTCCTCTACACCTCGTCCCCTCTGCAGCAAATGTTTTTGACCCAGCAGTGCCTGAGCCAGGAGCTGACCCTGGACCTGCTGGAGAAGTATCGACACCCTGAGAAACTGAAGTCCTGCCTGGTGACGGACGACGACGAGATGGAGGTCTTAACCACATTCTTATTAGCTCTTTATTTGATCAATGGTTATTAACATTCTAGTCAATCACGATTCATCCTTAATGTTTTCATTATAGATGAGGCTTAATGTTTTATTCATGAGATTCTTTTTTTTGCTCAAAGCTTCAACTTAATCTTGAAATTAAACTCTCCTCCCAGTGATCATAGAGCCTGATAGAATAAACCACACGTCTTCTTGCTGATTTAAGGTGGCGCTGCCGGGATCTTTGAAGAGGATCCAGTCTGTCAACAAACACAACCAGGCGGAGCGGACACACTCTGACATTACCTGTAAGAAAACACTTTCACTTTAACTACAGTATGGCGAACCTTATTACATTAAATACGTCAGATTTGTGGTTGGACGGTGAGTTTTAAGACATTTGCTTAAATACATCTTTGGTTTAATAAAGTATACATTATGTAAGAGTTATCACATTTTAAATGTATTTTTCAAATATTCCCAGCCAGCAACAAATTCTTTATCAAGTCAACAGTTTAGTGATTCATTACATCACAACAGGAAATGTGACTCTGCAGAGTAACTAAAGCTTTTAAATATTTACCTCTGAGATGTAGTGGAGTAGAAGTATAAAGTAGCAGAAAATGGAAATATCTAAGTAAAGTGTAAGTACATCTACATGTGCAGTACTTAAATAAATGTGCATTACATGCATACAGCATATATAGTAGGCTACATAAATAAAAGATCCACATGTTTACAGCAACACAAAAGTCCTTACTCGCCTTAATAAATACTTTTCTTTACATTCCTCCTGTTCTCATCCTGAAGCTGTCAGTATTACTGAATACTACTTGAATATTGCAGGCTTCACTTCACTCTCTGTTGCTCTACATTTATTGGATGATAAAAATGCTGCTGGTGACAGAATACACATTTATTTAAGTTTCTCTGGATAAGTTCACTGCAACGTTAATGTGTAATGTGTGTCCTTGTGTTCTACTGTTGTGCTTGTTGCTCAGTGCAACAGATTTGGACTCGGAGGCCTGTGAAGAAGGAATCACCAAACACAACAGTAAGTTTGATGTTAGTAGTAGTACTTCTTAGACATCCATACAATACATGCATCATATATGTTTTAAATACATATTCATATTATACATGTGTATGTATTGTATTTTCAGTATGCATGGACATGCATATAGTACTTACATAGAGCTCATGCATACATACAAAGTGTACATATAGAACTTGTACTGTATACTGTGTGTAGTAGTATGTATGAACATATTTATACACACATGCAAACACATTTATATAGTACGTACAAACAAGTATATATTTTACATTCTTACAACTTACTACACATGTGTTATGTATCTATACATACAAATATAAATATGTACAGTATATGTTGGTACTGTATATATACTTTTATAAATACATACATACATGTATTTAGTACATGCATAGAGCACACACACATACACATAGTACATACAGTACGTACAGTACACAGTGCTGTATCACAGCTAGTGATGCGTGCAGCATGTCTGCAAAGTAAATGTTTATGACCTGAAAAAATATTGACTTATTATTTTACTATATTTATTATGATAATTATGACAAAGTGAACAAGAACATTAATTTAACACAACAGACAAAGAACTGTTGGGTTCTGTCTTTTCTATTTTCTCGCTCTTAATTCCTTAAACATTGACAATTAAACTGTGTATTATGTATATGTATATAATGTATATTACTATTTATTATGTACAGTTAAGACCTTCACTGAGATCCACCGGCAGCAGCAAGAGTCCAGTGAGGTAAGAGCCGGGTCACAGACATGCAGTCACGTTAAATGTCTCACCAAAACAGCTAACCTCTTTTCTGTCTCAGGGATCAGGACTCAGACTCAGACGATGACTATGACGATGTGGATATGTAAGAAAACATCAACACCATGTTTAACAAAATAACACAGTATGTAGCTGTCATTGCTCTTTATATACAGGAACATTTAAATAGATTGCATTGACACGTTGTCTTTCTTTTGTCCACCGCAGCCCTACGATACAAGCCGGGTTAGTGAATAAACACAAATGCACACGTGTATTAATGTGTTTGTATCGTTAACACACCGCACTGAACCAGAACTCTCTCTGCCAACAGTTACAGAATGTCCGCTAATGAAACTCCCCCTCCACTTCCTCCAAAGGTGATTATTGACAAATCACTTAATCCACACATGAGTGACAGGCCTATATATTTGAAGTTAAAAAAACATATTAACAAAATGACAATAAAAACATCATGAATAGGATTTATTGTTAAAAACGGCTATTGCCTGTTAATATCATGATTATTGGATTTGATCGCACACAGGTAAAGGCATGCATTTGAAATATGAGGTGTTAACAATCCTTGCCTTTCTACATGCACGTAAATTCATTTTACAGACAATTCTTTGCATTTCTGTTGCTTTAGTGAGAGACAGTGGTGAAAGAAGTATTCATATTCTTTATGAAAAGTACTAATACCACACTGTGAGAATACTAAAAGTAAAAGTCCTGCATTGAAATCCTTACTTAAGTAAAAGTATGTATCACCAAAATGTAGTTAAAGTATGAAAAGTAAAAGTATTGATTGTGCAGTAAATGTTCCTGTCGGTGTTTATTATATATGATGTTTCTGGATTCATATTACTGCTGCATTAATGTATGTGTTGCATGTTGCTGCTGCATTAATGTGTGTGTTGCATGTTGCTGCTGCATTAATGTGTGTGTTGCATGTTGCTGCTGCATTAATGTGTGTGTTGCATATTACTGCTGCATTAATGTGTGTGTTGCATGTTGCTGCTGCATTACTGTGTGTGTTGCATGTTGCTGCTGCATTAATGTGTGTGTTGCATGTTGCTGCTGCATTAATGTGTGTGTTGCATGTTGCTGCTGCATTAATGTGTGTGTTGCATGTTGCTGCTGCATTACTGTGTGTGTTGCATGTTGCTGCTGCATTACTGTGTGTGTTGCATGTTGCTGCTGCATTAATGTGTGTGTTGCATGTTGCTGCTGCATTAATGTGTGTGTTGCATGTTGCTGCTGCATTAATGTGTGTGTTGCATGTTGCTGCTGCATTAATGTGTGTGTTGCATGTTGCTGCTGCATTAATGTGTGTGTTGCATGTTGCTGCTGCATTAATGTGTGTGTTGCATGTTGCTGCTGCATTAATGTGTGTGTTGCATGTTGCTGCTGCATTAATGTGTGTGTTGCATGTTGCTGCTACATTAATGTGTGTGTTGCTGCTGCATTAATGTGTGTGTTGTATGTTGCTGCTGCATTAATGTGTGTGTTGTATGTTGCTGCTGCATTAATCTGTGTGTTGCATGTTGCTACTGCATTAATGTGTGTGTTGCATGTTGCTGCTGCATTAATGTGTGTGTTGCATGTTGCTGCTGCATTAATGTGTGTGTTGCATGTTGCTGCTGCATTACTGTGTGTGTTGCATGTTGCTGCTGCATTAATGTGTGTGTTGCATGTTGCTGCTGCATTAATGTGTGTGTTGCATGTTACTGCTGTATTAATGTGTGTGTTGCATGTTGCTGCTGCATTAATGTGTGTGTTGCATGTTACTGCTGTATTAATGTGTGTGTTGCATGTTACTGCTGTATTAATGTGTGTGTTGCATGTTACTGCTGTATTAATGTGTGTGTTGCATGTTACTGCTGTATTAATGTGTGTGTTGCATGTTGCTGCTGCATTAATGTGTGTGTTGCATGTTACTGCTGTATTAATGTGTGTGTTGCATGTTGCTGCTGCATTAATGTGTGTGTTGCATGTTACTGCTGTATTAATGTGTGTGTTGCATGTTACTGCTGTATTAATGTGTGTGTTGCATGTTGCTGCTGCATTAATGTGTGTGTTGCATGTTACTGCTGTATTAATGTGTGTGTTGCATGTTGCTGCTGCATTAATGTGTGTGTTGCATGTTACTGCTGTATTAATGTGTGTGTTGCATGTTACTGCTGTATTAATGTGTGTGTTGCATGTTGCTGCTGCATTAATGTGTGTGTTGCATGTTGCTGCTGTATTAATGTGTGTGTTGCATGTTACTGCTGTATTAATGTGTGTGTTGCATGTTACTGCTGTATTAATGTGTGTGTTGCATGTTACTGCTGTATTAATGTGTGTGTTGCATGTTACTGCTGTATTAATGTGTGTGTTGCATGTTGCTGCTGCATTACTGTGTGTGTTGCATGTTGCTGCTGCATTAATGTGTGTGTTGCATGTTGCTGCTGCATTAATGTGTGTGTTGCATGTTACTGCTGTATTAATGTGTGTGTTGCATGTTGCTGCTGTATTAATGTGTGTGTTGCATGTTGCTGCTGCATTAATGTGTGTGTTGCATGTTACTGCTGTATTAATGTGTGTGTTGCATGTTACTGCTGTATTAATGTGTGTGTTGCATGTTACTGCTGTGTCCTGTGAGAACCACGTGTCTCTAAAAAGTCAACTCTTCATGAGTTTCTCAGAAAAACATTTTCAGCTCTGTGACGAAGCATTTTACAGCTGATCCAGGAGGCTTTTAAAAGAGTTTATTTAAATCAAGATGTAGGAGCATTTTCTCAACACATAAAGCAACACTTCATCCTTCAGTTTATCACAAACATCAACACATCTGGAGATGATCATTTGTAATCTGAAAAGTAACTAAAGCTGTCAGATAAATCTAGTGGAGTGATAAATGCTGATACATATTTGACAAACAATTTGTAGTGTATTTTGTTAACTGGAAAGTATTTATGTCATAATTATACCACTGTTTGATGAAAATAGTTTTCCAACATCAACACAGAGATCAGACTAGAATAACTCATTTATTACTGACTGCTTGTAAGTCAAAATGACACCACTACAGTGCAACAGTTTTGTGGGTCACACGTTTCGTTCCCTGGAACACATCAAACCTCTTCCTGCTCCATCACTTTAACTAGTTTTGGATAAGAAGCAGTTTATACTGTGAGACGAAGAGACTCAACATGTTTCCGTGTGTGCAGCCCAAAGCTCGGAGCAGCTCAGAGGAAAGCGTGGCGGTGGAGGACGACTGGGCGAGGAAACCCTGCTCTCTGTACGCTCCCTCCCCTCTCCTCAGGACCTCCAGTGGGACGCAGGTCCGTCCTACGCCCCAACCACGATCCTCGCGAAACTCAGGTGAGCTGCCTCAAAAAATAAAAATAAATAAAGAATGTACAGAATGTAATAAAAGATATGTACAGTATATATTAATTAAAACTGGAGGAGCTGTGCAATAGTGGTAGTAGCAGAAATGTGCAAAATAGTCAGAGGAATGTGCAAAAGTTCCCACATGAGGAGTATGAGGAAGAGTTTGTAGGGTTCAGATGTATGATCACAAAGATCATACATCCTGGAGGGACAGCAGTTTGCAACCAATCACCTTCTCCGGAGAGAGAATGATGCTGTGGTAGGGGGGCGTGGTTAGGGTGCCGGCTGCTGGTAGAGAAGTGGGAGTGTCTCAGGCGGGGATCAGACAGGTAACGTGTAGAGGGAGGGAGGGATCTGCTGCAGTCTTACCTGACCTTGTTGTGCACTTGACACTGAAACAGGAAACTGTGTACATATACACAGGGAATGTAGTACATGAACTGTACTGACTGAACGCTCCAAATGTAACCAGAATAGCACCTCCGTGTATACAAACCAATAATTAAGAATATGTTTCGTTAAAAGGGAAATATTTCAGGAGTTAGTTTGTCCAGTTTCATCCTCATATTCACTCACACAAGAGTCTAGAAAGAAAATTAATATTCGGTCCAGAAAATTGAATTTCCAATATACAACAACAGAAAGCACATGTGCATTTTTTGCAGTGCAAATTATTTCACACACTTCTCATTGTGTGTGTGTGTGTGTGTGTGTGTGTGTGTGTGTGTGTGTGTGTGTGTGTGTGTGTGTGTGTGTGTGTGTGTGTGTGTGATCCAGACCCTCCGTCCTTCCCTGTCCAGTTGATTGACAACCCGGCGGAGCTCCTTCCTCCTGAGCTCCCCCCTAAAGGCATACGCAAATGGCGACCCCCATTAAAGGTAGAACTGTGCCTCAGAGGTCCTGCACACCGCTGCTGAAATGTAGAATTAAAGTACATTTACTCAAGTACTTGTACTTTGCTTCAGTCTTTTCATGGCACTTCACATCACAGAGGGAAATATTGTACATTTGACTCATTTGACAGTTTTAGTTCATTTACAAATGAAGACTCACAAAGCACACACATAGCTTTTTAAATATTATGTTTTCTTGTAAATTAACAGTTTATACACGTACAGCTGAAACTATTAGTCGATTAATTAACTACTCGATTGACAGAAAATGAACTGTTCACTATTTTGATCAATTTAAATTAAATAATGTAAAAACATTTCATGTTTCCGGCTTCTCAAATGTGAAGATTTGCGACTTTTATTATTAATAATTGTTATGTATTAGTAATAATGTTGAGGTTTGAACTGTAAAGGTGTCACTTTGGGCTCTGGGTAATTGTGACGGCATTTCTCACTATATTCAATTAATCCATAATAAAAATCATAATCACTAGTCAATAGTTCAAAATGAGCCCCACCTCAACCAATTACATATTCATAATCATAGTAATCTAATATATAATCATATAGTAACATTGTCCTGATTATACTCTTACTTTGAGTGCAGCACTTTTACTTGTAACAGAGTATGTTCACAGTGTGCTGACACAAGCGACTATTATAAGCTTCACGTGGAAGACAAAGCAGAGCTATGAAAACAAGAGAAAGTAGAGATGATGGTGGATGTTCAGGATTGATTTATGGAAGCTAACGTTCAGCTGTAGAGTCTTTCATTTCCTTCTCTCCTTCACACTCCTGAGCGTTTCCTCTTTGCTCTCAGAACCCTGCGGAGTGTGTCAGCCCCGTCATGAAGAAACCTCCCGTGAGTTTCTGTTGTTTCTGTTCCCTTCGTCTCACCTCCTCTGCTGCTGAGCGTCTGAGAATGGGGATGAAATTAATAAGTTAATGCCCCTCCTCTCCCTCCAGGTCTACTTTAAAAAGATCTTCCATGGCTGCCCTCTGAAAATAAACTGCTCCACAACGTGGGATAACACAGCTTCCAAAGGTTGTATCATGCATCAAATAAAGTGCACAGCAGATTCTCTGCTCCCTCTTCCTTATCAAACGTGTTTTATCTGTCTGACCGCTCTTCTCTCTCCCTCAGACCAGCATCTGATCCTGGGGGCAGAGGAAGGCATCTACACCCTGAACCTGAGCGGCTCAGAGGCCACCATGGAGCTGGTAGGACCTTTATCATAATATGTGGGGTGTGGTTTAGTTTATGCTAGGGCTGGAATGTAACTAAGTACATTTACTCAAGTACTGTTCTCAAGTACAAATTTTAAGTACTTTATCCTTAACCTGAGTATTTCCATTCTATGAAACTTTATACTTCTTCTCCACTTCATATCAGAAGTCAATATTGTTCTTTTTACTCCACTTCATTCATCTGGCAGTTTTAGTTACTATTATTCATCCCGTCCCATCCAGTGAAAACCATGTACCTCCCGATGTGTTGATGTTGATGTTTGTGATAAACTGAAGGATGAAGTGTTCCTTTGTGTTGAGAAAAGTATCCTACTTCTTAATCTATATAAACTATTTAAACACCTCCTGGATCAGCTGGAAAATGCTTTGTCACAGAGCTGAAAACGTTTTACTGAGAAACTCATGAACTTTTCAGAGACACGTGTTCTCACAGGACAGAGACACTACAAACATGATGATCTTATAGAATATGATGCTTTGTGTAGATTAAACTACCAACAGGATATAAGAGAACTGTTGCAACAAAAAGCTTGAAAAGCAATGAAAGAGAAACTTGAGCAAAAAGGAAGCTGTAAATAAATGGAGTTCGTCTTTTTCTCTTTCAGTTGTATCCAGGGAAGTGCACCTGGGTCTACACCATCAATAACATCCTCATGTCTGTATCAGGTAAATTAAATAATAATAATAAAATAATAAAAGACTGCAGTTTAAGATACGTAAACATTTCTATATGGCTGAATAATTTCATTTGTTGAGTTACTGAACCTGAAACCTGGAACCTGAAAGTGATTGGAGCCAGAATTAAAGGAAAGTGTTCAAACTCTGGATATAAAATAAATATTCCTTAATTTATCTTTTGAGTATTTCATATGTCCGTCATATAATCAGTACATACAGGTGTTGCATGTGAGCTTTAACCCCAGGTCAGAGGGTTCAGAGTCTCTGTATGAGTGTTTCTCTGTCTGTGTTTGCAGGTAAATCCTCGCAGCTTCACTCCCACTCACTGAAGGAGTTGTACGAACAGGCTCGGAAAGACCAGAGGATGGTTTCCTTGCAGACTCACCGACTGTTACCAAGGTAACACAGGACCCTCTCTCTTATTTGATTGGAAAGTCTGTGTTAAAAGCTATAACATTCATTTATTTTGTCTTCAGGAAATGTGCAGTGACGTTTAAAATACCTGATACAAAAGGCTGCAAGACCTGCGCAGTTGGTGAGACAAAATACTGAATGATGGCAACAACAAAAACAAGTTTGATAGTATATACGTCTGTGCAGAGAGAATCTTTTGTTCTACAAATCCCAATTATGGAAAGATACATAATGAGCATAATGTACATTTAATCACTTTAATTTAATACATTCAACAATATAATCAGCTTGTTTGCAACACTTTGTTCTGGATTACTCATCTAAAGTGTTCTTGTCCTATTTCAGTCGCTGTGGGTGTGCGTGTGTTAATGTCCCAGCCAAACTGTATTTTGTAGTCACTTACGAGCGCCACAAGATGGCAGTAGCTACATTTAAAGTACCTTCGAAGTCCATTTACCATCCTGCAAATATGTCACATTAAAATCTGTGATGAAATGAAGGGATTTTGAAATGCTACAGGGCTCTTGATTTGAAATATAAAGATACAGAAAGTGTTGAGTTTGTATTTACAGCATAATGCAGTAAAACTAATTAAACTGGGAAAACAGGAACAGATCAGAAAGAATACTTATCAAACAGAGGACTGTCTCTAATACAAGCCTGGCTCAATTAAAGGCCTGGGACCCTCTGCAGTTGAGGTAAATAATTGAGGATTTAAGAATTTAAACTAAACTAAATGAGGCAGATTCCTGTACAGGATACTGTGCTGGTTGGTTTCACAGAGAAAAGCAACTAAAACTTGTGTCCTGCAGCAGGTAACATGCAGGGAGGCTGTGTGTTCCTGTGCTGCGGCCTGGAGTCCAGCGTGGTGCTGCTGCAGTGGTACGAACCCATGCACAAGTTCATGCTCATTAAGGTATGTGTATAAAACCTTGGGTTATTATGAAATGCGTTTTTCAATGAGGTCAAAGAAAAGCGGTTTGGAAAAAAGACACAGGGTGTAATTGTATTGAACATTCGACCGCAGCCTATGTTACATTCAGATGTGTGCAACGCTTTTTGTGTGGTGCTTCTTCAGGCATTTGGTTGTGTGTTGTGTATTTGCAGCATGTTGAGCTCTCAGGGACGCCATACGATGTGTTTGAACTGTATTATAGTCTCAGTCTTTTCTCCTGTAAAGTTCAAAATGTTCAGCTGAAGGTCGTGTGTCTAAAGAGAGAGTAAACAGGAACCCTATGACCTACTGTGGAAATACAACGTTATGTGGAAGTTGAGAGGATGCATTGTGTGATGAGTTCATCTTTGTCTTTCAGTCTTATTTGTATTGTTAACACTAACAACAGCTAATAAGACGACTGCTGGCAGGGAAATATAGCACTGCATGGTCACTATTAAAGTTAACTTTAGACCTTTGACCATAAAATGGTTTCTGGTTCTGAGACAGTCAGTTAAACACCACGCTGAGGCTCAAAGTGTGCAGGTTGAAGGGCGCTTGCATGATACACTTAACATTTCTGCTTCGCTTGCTGCATCCACAGATATTTAAAAGGAGATTAAATTCTTGACTTTCCTCTTCCATGCTGGCAGAATTTTGACTTCCCGCTGCCTAGCCCTCTGAGGGTGTTTGAGATGGTGACGGTGCCCCAACAGGAGTACCCGCTGGTGTGTATCGGCGTCTCTCGGGGGTCCAGACCCAACCTGCCCGTCATTGTAGAATACATCAACCTCAACTCCAACACATCCTGGTTCACCAACTCTGGCCTGGGTAGGTTTATTCTGCATTATTAGGTGCATTATAGAGACTTAAGAATAGCTACAATCACAACACCATGATGAAATGGCTCTACAATGGGAACAAAAACAACAAATGTCACAAGTACACAGCAACAATAATAATAGTGTGTGTGTGTGTGTGTGTGTGTTTTTACAGAGAGACCTTGCCCAGCTGTAATTCAAGTAAACCAGTTGAACAGTAGTTCACTGCTTGTCCTCATAGAAAGTAAGTCATTCCTTTAACGTCATGAACATCTAAGTTCTCACAACACAGAATGTTTTTCAGATACATAACAACACTAATATCTGTGTTCACACGGTGTATCATGTTGTACTGGGTCGACTTTCTGCAGCAGCTTCTTGAAACTTTACCTTTACATACTTTTACTTACTGTTTTACTACCTGTTTACATCTATGTATACATATATTTATTACTTCCATTTACGCAAATTTTAGAAATGTTACATTTTATCCCTATAGTTTAACTTTGTTTTAAGATTGTTTAAATACGTATTTATTCTATTTAAATTGTTATTATTATTATACGTATTCTTGATAATGTAAAAATACCAACATTATTATGTTTGTCAGTTTGTATTATTTAGTAGGTGTATGCTGTGATATGGACACTTAGGTAACAAGGTGAAAGGATTGTTCTTCTTCACCAGGCAGACATTGTTTCCAGTTTCAGGAGTGTCTTTCCCTCAGGGGCTCAGCTCTGCCCACGACTGTGATGATAGGATCTATAGCATTTCTGTCTTCTTCTTCTACTGCTCCTGTCTGCGGTATTCCAACACTAAGCCTCTCTCCTCCACAGAGTCGGTACATGTGGTGGGTCTGGAGGGGGAGCTGAAGAGCAACAGGCCTCTAACACAAGAGACCACCTTCTCTCATGATGTTGAGTCTATAGGTGAGCACACCAGAGACAAACCAGCAGTAACTACATGTACTCAAGTACTGTACTTCAAATGCAAGGTACCTTACTTGAGTATTTCCATTTTATGCAACTTAATACTTCTACTCCACTGCATCTCAGAGGTAAATATTGTACTTTTGTATCTTCGGATGTGTTCATTTTGAATGTTTGTGATGAACTGAAGGATGTGTTGAGAAGATGATCCTCCTATGTAAGCTAATTAAACTATTAAAAAAGAGACACGTGGGGCGTCCCGGTAGATCAACCGGTAGCACAGGCGTCCCATATACAAAGGCTTAGTCCTTGCCCACAGCGGCCACTGGTTTGAGTCCGACCTGTGGCGTTTGCTGTATGTCGTTCCCTCTCTCTCTCCCCTTTCACAATCTGCACTTCTCTATCATAAAGGCATGAAAAGCCCAAAAATATAACTTAAATTTTTTTTTTTTAAAAGAGACATGTGGTTCAGACAGAGAATCTACAAACATGATCTTATATAATATGATGCTTTGTGTAGATTAAACTACCAACAGGATATAAAGGAGTTTAAATGAGCACAACCTTAAACATCTGCAGCAGCAACATGCAACACACACATTAATGCAGCAGTAACATGCAACACACACATTAATGCAGCAGCAACATGCAACACACACATTAATGCAGCAGCAACATGCAACACACACATTAATGCAGCAGCAACATGCAACACACACATTAATGCAGCAGCAACATGCAACACACACATTAATGCTGCAGCAACATGCAACACACACATTAATGCAGCAGCAACATGCAACACACACATTAATGCAGCAGCAACATGCAACACACACATTAATGCAGCAGCAACATACAACACACACATTAATGCAGCAGCAACATGACAACACACACATTAATGCAGCAGCAACATGCAACACACACATTAATGCAGCAGCAACATGCAACACACACATTAATGCAGCAGCAACATACAACACACACATTAATGCAGCAGCAACATGCAACACACACATTAATGCAGCAGCAACATGCAACACACACATTAATGCAGCAGCAACATGCAACACACACATTAATGCAGCAGCAACATGCAACACACACATTAATGCAGCAGCAACATACAACACACACATTAATGCAGCAGCAACATACAACACACACATTAATGCAGCAGCAACATGCAACACACACATTAATGCAGCAGCAACATGCAACACACACATTAATGCAGCAACAACATGCAACACACACATTAATGCAGCAGCAACATGCAACACACACATTAATGCAGCAGCAACATACAACACACACATTAATGCAGCAGCAACATGCAACACACACATTAATGCAGCAGCAACATGCAACACACACATTAATGCAGCAGCAACATGCAACACACACATTAATGCTGCAGCAACATGCAACACACACATTAATGCAGCAGCAACATGCAACACACACATTAATGCAGCAGCAACATGCAACACACACATTAATGCAGCAGCAACATACAACACACACATTAATGCAGCAGCAACATGCAACACACACATTAATGCAGCAGCAACATGCAACACACACATTAATGCAGCAGCAACATGCAACACACACATTAATGCTGCAGCAACATGCAACACACACATTAATGCAGCAGCAACATGCAACACACACATTAATGCAGCAGCAACATGCAACACACACATTAATGCAGCAGCAACATGCAACACACACATTAATGCAGCAGCAACATGCAACACACACATTAATGCAGCAGCAACATGCAACACACACATTAATGCAGCAGCAACATGCAACACACACATTAATGCAGCAGCAACATGCAACACACACATTAATGCAGCAGCAACATGAATCCAGAAACATCACATGTAATAAACACTGACAGGAACATTTTACTGCACAATCAATACTTTTACTTTTCACACTTTACCTACATTCTGCTGAGACATACTTACATGATTTTACTCAAGTATGGCTTTGAATGCAGGACTTTTACTTGCAACAGAGTATGTTCACAGTGTGGTGTTAGTACTTTTACTGAAGTAAAGGATCTGAATACTTCTTCCACCACTGCTGACCAGTGATGGTTAATATTATAGATGATTAAAGCTCAGCATTGACTGTCTGTGTGTGTGTGTCTCTGTGTCTGTATGTCTGTGTGTCTGTCTGTCTCTGTGTGTGTGTGTGTGTGTGTATGTGTGTGTGTGTGTGTGTGTGTGTGTGTGTGTGTGTGTGTGTGTGTGTGTATGTGTGTGTGTGTGTGTGTGTGTGTGTGTGTGTGTATGTATGTGTGTGTGTGTGTGTGTGTGTGTGTGTCTGTGTGTCTGTGTGTGCGTGTCTGTGTGTTTGTGTGTCCAGTGTATTTTGAGGACACTCTGTTGGCAGTGTGGCGTCACGGCTGGCAGAGGAGAGGACAAAGTTTCACTGAGGTGCTGGAAGAGAGCATGGACCCCAGGAAGATCTACAGACTGGTGCAGTCAGACAGGTACAGCATCTTCACTCTTCACTCTTCACTATGGTGTCGAGTTAGTTTCTGCAGGTGGCGGATCTTTTATTTCTCTATTGTTCAGTGTTTCTCGTTGCTGCTGCCAACTAACCAGCTCAGCTTCTGTTTATTACAAACATTTGGGGAATGTAAAATCCTTCACACTGCAGGTATAATGCTTAACATGTTCACAATCATAGTTCAGCGTGTTAGCATGCTAATATTTACTCAAGTACTGTACTTATGTACCGTTTTGAGATACTTGTACTTTTGAATATTTCTATTTTATGCAACTTTATACTTCTACTCCACTACAGAGGGAAATGTTGGGCTCCAGATTGCAGATTTGCTGAGTCAGTAGAATTCATCCTCTGAGAGTTTGAGATATTTCAGTCGACCAAAGTGACTGACCGATCTGAATATTAGGATGTATTATAGATTTGCATTGTGTGACCCTATCCCTTCATAATGTACATTATCCTCTGACCACCCTGACCTTCTCACTGCAGGATGGTCGTCCTGGAAACGCGTCAGACGGAGGACCAGTCGGGGCTGTCCAACCTGTACGTCCTGGAAATTGCTGAGAACTACGTTATGCTGACCTGACGCTCCTGTCTGCTGGAATAGGGCATCATGGGAGACTCCCACTTGTATATGAATGCTTCAGGACTTTCATATATCATCAGTAACTCTGACGGGCATGGATGCCACAGTATTTTATTTTCTAATGGGAGGAGATATGTCATAAGGTAATGATGGCAGGATGTTGCAAATTCATACTGACCTGAGAGGATTGTTGTGTTGTTGCCTTTGTCCCTCCAATCTGGAAGAGTCGCTCTTATTTATCCCAATTTCAACTTGTGAGATCCAGAATAACCTCCAGATTCCAGACAGCTGAGAAAACCTTGAATGAACAGTAAAGGAAGGACCTCCAACACTAAAGAGGAGAATCTACTTTCTTCTGCAGCAGCCGCCTGCAGGGATTGAAATATTTGATGGCTTCCAGAGGATTTTACTTACACACGATGAAATGTGCTGATCTCTGAGCAGAGCAGTTACTGTTAATGAAAGGTGATCGGTTAGTCCTTTGTATTCCCGGCTGCACCAGTTACCTGTTAGGGGCTGGTGACACCAGAGGGAGAGTGAAAAGTCAAATAAACTATTTGTATCATAAGATAAACCGTCTTTGGTGCATTTAAATGAAGTGTTTTGGTGATTGGTGTCTTTTCTTACATATACACTGCTGTTCAAAAGATTGTAATGATATATTGATGTTTTTCTGCTTTCCTTTAACAATAACTATTTAACCTCAGATAAAAAACGACAACATTATAATTCCAATACCAAATGTCTTATTTGAATTTGAAATAGTTTTGGGCCCAAAGGAAGAAGTATTAAATGATTCAAACCTTCACTAGATGTCCCCACAGTGTTGCATGCATGTTGAAGTGTATACATTTCAAAGCTGGAAAAAAGTTAATGAAATGATGAAATCTTTGTATTTATTGTATGCAGCGAACATCCAAAGATCATAATTTGCAGAGACACAGCAGACACTGCGACTTTTGGAGAAACCTACATTTTTGGTTCAGGGATTCAAACATCAACCAAATAAATAATTGTGCAGTAAAATATTGTTATACAACCATCCATTTAAAAAACTAGACATATTAAAGTTATAAAAAATCATATCATAACTTGTGCGTAGCTCTACCTTGGGTAGGGGTTTCCTCTACTATTAATTAAGCGAGTGAGTGTCACATAGTTGTGGCGCTTCCTGTGTCCACCCCTTAACGTGAACATGTGTTGCTAGAAAGAAGATGTAGAATATTTAAATGTACTCAAAGCCCTACAGAAGTGAATTGTTTTCAATTCATTATTCACTGCTTTATAAACAATTACAGGAGACTCGTGTAAAACAAAGAATTCCATAATACATTCATAAATACATCATTTTCATAATTGAATCAAATTTAGCCTTCTGAAGACATGATATGGGCGTGAGGGCAGTCGTGAAATGTAACTAAGTACTAAATACTTAAGTTGAGGTATTTGTAGTCTACTTTACTGGAGTATTTCCATGTGATGCTACTTCTACCTAGAGTTTTTAAAGGTGTCACAGGGAGGTTAAGTGAGGGGTAAAGGAAGCAGCTGTCCCAGGCCGGGTGCCCTCTCTAAACCCCCGACACATTAGTGCGCAGTGCCATACTGGGCCAGCAGCAGCAGCAGTCAACGCATCATCACACGTAGTCTACTTTACGCACACTGGATGAACGGAGTCAGAGACCCGGTGGATGAGGATGCTTACAGCGGCTCAGAAGGGCTTTCTTTCAGGGTTTATTTACCAGGTAGCAGCAGTTTGGTCAAAAATGCACTGGAGCAGACCGGGTGTGCTGGTCGGCCTAGCTGATCTCGGCAGCTCAGCATCGCCTCACTCAATTTGATTCTAGTACTTTTTTTATTTATTAAAGCGATATTATTTCCAGGTCAAAATCTCAGTTTCCTGTGCGGCTTGTTTGTACTAAAAATGGCCGGAGATGGCGGCGCTCTGAAGGATATCAATGAGATTAAATCCCAGTTCCGGACCAGAGAGGGTTTCTACAAGCTGCTCACCCTCTCCGACTCGCAGCAGCGGGGCGGGCTGCCGCGGGGTCCGTCCGCCGGAGCCACGCTGGGCCCCGGGGCTGGACCCGGTACGATACCCGGCGGAGGGGTCGGGCTGCTGCAGGGGCCCGGGGCTGCCGCCGCCTCCTCATCCAATGCCGCAGCCAACTCCTCTCCAGCGGGCTTCCTGCCTCCGGTCCGGGTCTCTATGGTCAAGCTGCAGCCGGAAGACCCGAGCGAGGAGTCGGAGCGGGTGTGCTTCAACATCGGCAGGGAGCTGTATTTCTACACGTACACCAACATCAAGAAGGTGAGCCTGTTCTCCTCCTCCTCTGTTAGCCAGAATGACAGATTGGATGGTCAGGGTTAGCTTAGCATGCTAGCCTCCTGTGCTTATTTAATGCTACTATTTCATCATATGTTTTATTCCGAGGCTGCTCGTGCTGCAGTGAGAGCGTGCACATATTAAATCTTAATTTTTTTAATGCAATGATATGAAGATGCATTACTATGTGTGAACAGACAGTGAATGGTGCATCATGCAGACAGATGCACTGTGTCAGTGGACGCTGCAAGAGGGCAACAGTGTTACTACACGAGCAGGAAACACACAGGAAGCCTCTCACTTGACTCTGTTCACATGAAACCATGTGAACTAAAAGCTGCTTATTGTCTCTACTGCACTCCGAATGTTAATATGAATGTGCTACTCCTCAACCACTGCACTTAAGTAGTCCTGCAAATTCGAGGTACTTGTACTTTATTTGAATATTTCCATTTTATGCAACTTCATACTAAGAGTCCACTACATCTCAGATACATATTGTACTTGTTACTCCACTACATGTGTTTCACAGCTGATAACAGTTGTTCATCTCCTAACTGTCCAGTGAAAACCATGTATATCCAGATGTGTTGATGATGTTTATGATAAACTGAAGTGTTTCTTTATGGGTTGAGAAAATTCTCCTACTTCTTAATCTAAATAAACTATTAAAAAGCCTCCTGGATCAGCTGTAAAATGCTTCATCACAGAGCTGAAAACGTTTTACTGAGAAACTCATGAAAAGTTCATTTATTAGACACGTGGTTCTCACAGGACAGAGACGCTACAAACATGATGATTTTATAGAATATGATGCTTTGTGTAGATTAAACCACCAACAGGTTATAAAGGAGTTTAAATGAGAACAACGTTAAACATCTACAGCAGCAACATGCAACACACACATTAATCCAGCAGCAACATGTAACACACACATTAATGCAGCAGTAACATGCAACACACACATTAATGCAGCAGCTACATGCAACACACACATTAATGCAGCAGCAACATGCAACACACATTAATGCAGCAGTAACATGCAACACACACATTAATGCAGCAGCAACATGCAACACACACATTAATGCATCAGCAACATGCAACACACACATTAATGCAGCAGCAACATGCAACACACACATTAATGCAGCAGCAACATGCAACACACATTAATGCAGCAGTAACATGCAACACACACATTAATGCAGCAGCAACATGCAACACACACATTGCAGCAACATGCAACACACACATAATGCAGCAGCAACATGCAACACACATTAATGCAGCAGTAACATGCAACACACATGCAGCAACATGCAACACACACATTAATGCAGCAGTAACATGCAACACACACATTAATGCAGCAGCAACATGCAACACACACATTAATGCAGCAGCAACATGCAACACACACATTAATGCAGCAGCAACATGCAACACACACATTAATGCAGCAGTAATATGAATCCAGAAACATCATATATAATAAACACTGACAGGAACATTACTGCACAATCAATACTTTTACTTTTCATACTTTAAGTACATTGAGCTGATGATCCCTACTTTACTTCAGTAAGGAATGCAGGACTTTTACTGTATGCTGAGATCCTCTTTATAGCACTCACACTGCATCACAGGCTCTGCTGTCTCATCATGGAGTGCATGATGTAAACTACCATTTAAACGTTTGTAATCTCCTGCCACAAAAGCTTGACTGAGTCCAGTCAGATGACTAAGAGGACTGTCTCGGGTTAGCACTGCTGGAACATCAGCTGAACATACTATGAACTGACAGATCACAGTTTGAACCTCTTCATCGTAACACTGAGTAGACTGCAGAGGGCTAAAGAAAAACAGACTCAATATTTAGAGCCCAACTGCACCGTAGTGGTTCAATAATGATGGAGGGTCATTTATGCTGTTCTGCACCGGAACACTAATTCAAAATTCTCCTTTTTTTGGGCCAAAACTATTTCGAATTTAGCCAATTTTGTATTATTGTCAATGCTTTTAATATATTCAGTTACAAATATAATTTCACAAAAATAACATAAATGTGACTCTTTGAGTCACTTCCCTGAGGGATGAAGTCGTATCTGCATTTGTCTCCAGTTTCTCCTCACACAGCTGGTTTTTAGCGTTGGGAGATGAAATTGCTTGCAGCAAACTGCAACACTTGCTTCTTAATGAGAAATGCTAATAAGCCATTTAGAAGGAACTGCAGGACAAATGTAAAAAAACTTCCCCTCCTCTAACTTGACATGGATCAATGAGGGAAAATGTTGTAACTGACTACCTTCTTAAAATGTCAAGGCTTCTCCTTCACGGTGCAATGTCAGTCACGTGTCTTTAGATTCATCATTTTCTCTTTTCTGGGTCATAATAAAATGACTCCACAAGCTGATTTTTCCAGGAATTTGTGTCTTTATGACTGACGAACATACTGTATGTGTAGATGGCTAATTTCAGCAGGAAATCACTTGCAGGCACATTCACATGTAACAGACTGAAGATGTCAACATCAGTGCACATTTAGTACAATCACAATCTTTTTTATGTCAAAGAACGTTGAGAGGAGATGTTGTTTTAAATGTGTGCTCAGTCTTCCTGCTGCTAACACAGTGACTGATCTAACTGCGGAATTTATTTACATTTATATTTAATAAGCAGGGATGCACCGACTGATACTCGAGGTATGTGCCGAGACCAAGTACAGATCCGATACCCGCCATGTAATGATGTATTAGCAGTGGTGACATGTAAGTGAATTTACTCAAGTACTGTACGTAAATACAAATTATGCATCTCAGAGGCAAATATTGTACTTTTTACCGCATTACATTTGTTTGACAGCTTCAGTACTTTTCAGATTACAGTTGTATCTACACATTGAATTGGGGTGACCTTTCGGGATGCTGTTGTACAACAATATCATGAGCAGGAGCTCCTGCCATGCTCCTCTCTGGTCTTTTGTGGTGTTCTGAATCTTTGATGGATTTCTCCCTGTATGCTTGTTGAATGTGGGCGCACAGAGCAGCTCTACAAACCATTTCTCCTTCGTTCTGACATCAAAACCTGATGTTTACCGTTGAAAAATGTTTTTCTATTAAACTCTGCTGTTGAAATATCTCAAGGAGAATTTTTCCTCCACTAAGCTTGCCATTTATCTGTCAAATAGAAATGAGCAAATGATAAATGAGCCTAGAAATGTAAGAAACACTGTCAGCAGATGTTTGTAACTGTGATAAATTGTTTTAGTGGGGGTTCTTGCATTCAAATGAATCTTGTGGGACAAATGAAGCCCCTTTAAGGACCTCTCAACGTCCCTGAAACTCAGTTTGTGAACCTTCACTTTCTCGGCTGATGTTTTGCTTGTGCACCACTGTTCTCCTTCCTTATCTGCAGGCTGTAGACCTCAGTAAGCCGATAGACAAGAGGATCTACAAGGGGACTCAGCCTACATGTCACGACTTCAACCAGTACTCCGCCACAGCGGAGAGTGTAGCTCTCATCGTGGGTTTCTCAGCCGGACAGGTCCAGTATCTCGACCCCATCAAGAAGGAAACCAGTAAACTCTTCAATGAGGAGGTAATGTATTTGTCTGTGTGTGTCTGTTTTCCTGTGAGTTGCTAAAGGGGCAGGGATTGTGTGTTGTCGTGGTCGAAGCCTTCTACAATACAATTAGTCATTTGTCATTCTTGTATCGATTTCTTTGCCCTGGTTTGGATGCTGTGATGTGGCCTCCATGCCTCTACGTCAGCGTTGTCCCTTTACCTTGCTTTCACATTCTTTTTCTGCGTCTCCTGAACTGCCTCTTTCTGTTTAATGGGAATCTCTTTAATGTACATGTGCACGACTGCATGCAGGTAGACTTTGTGTTTGGACGTCTCCTCAATCTGTTCACCTCCGTGGGATTTGCTTCTCTTTAATATTTATCTTTCCTCATCTTCCACCCCCTTACTCCCTCTCTGTTGGTTTCAGTCTGTCTGCTGCAACTTGTTTCTTGAACTCTCTACAGACTTTCTCTCTCTCTCTCTCTCCCCATGCTTCCTTTCTACGTACGCTTCTCTCAATATTTTCTATTGAATTTCTTTTAGATCACATATTTTGCTAGCATTAAGGTGGCTGAACATAGTGTCACATTAAAACACAAAGCAAACTAAGTATTTATAATATCTTATTCTTTACTCTTCTCTTCCCATTCCTCCATTCTTTCATCTCCTCTTCCATCGTTCCATCTTTCCTATTTTCGTTGAAATCTCTTCTCCCTCTCCCTCTCCACTCCCTGACCGCTCCCCGTCCACCTCCTTCCTCCTCCTTCCTGTTTTCCAGAGGTTGATAGACAAATCCAAGGTGACTTGTCTAAAATGGCTTCCCAAGTCAGAGAACCTGTTCCTGGCTTCCCATGCCAGCGGCCACCTCTACCTCTACAACGTGGACCATCCATGTGGCACCACAGCCCCTCAGTACTCTCTGCTGCGGCAGGGAGAAGGCTTCGCCGTCTACGCCTGCAAAACCAAGACGCCTCGCAACCCGTTGTTACGATGGGCTGTAGGTGATGGAGGCCTCAACGAATTCGCTTTCTCCCCGGATGGCGTGCATGTGGCATGCGTTGGCCAGGACGGCTGCCTGCGTGTCTTCCACTTTGACTCAATGGAGCTGCAGGGGGTGATGAAGAGCTACTTCGGTGGGCTGCTGTGTGTGTCCTGGAGCCCCGATGGGAAATATCTTGCAACAGGCGGAGAGGATGACCTGGTTACCGTCTGGTCATTTGCAGAAAGCCGTGTGGTTGCAAGAGGTCATGGCCACAAGTCCTGGGTCAATGTAGTGGCGTTTGACCCCTTCACAACTTCCCTGGAAGATGAGGAGCCTATGGAGCTTAGCGGCAGCGAGGAGGACCTCCAACAAGGACCATCAAATAACTCCATGCACTTCGGCCGGGTCCGAACAAGCAGCACGTTGTCGCGTCTTTCTCGACACAGCTCTAAAGGTGGCGGCTCGCCTTCGGTCACATACCGGTTTGGCTCGGTGGGGCAGGACACCCAGTTCTGTCTGTGGGACTTGACAGATGACGTCTTATACCCACGTCTGCCGCTGTCCCGCGCCTTTACTAACACTTTTGGACCCTCACTGTCCAACTCTGGCAGTGGGGTGGTCAACAGCACCTCAGGTGTGGGAGGAGGTGGAACGGTTGAGGGGCACCATCATCCGCCTAACACTAACACTGGTACCACCAACCCACCAACGCTCCCCTTACCGCTCCCTCGCTCCCTTTCCCGCTCCAACTCTCTGCCCCACCCCGCTGTGGCAAATGTCTCCAAGGGCCAGGGCGCCTCAGAGGGAGGCGGGGGAAGTGGAGGAGGTGGAGGGAGCAGCGTCGGAGGAAACAGCACCCCATTCAGCATCGGCCGTTTTGCCACGCTGTCACTCCATGAGCGAAAGTCGGACAAGTCTGGATGCAGTAGTGGGGTGGAGAAGGAGCACAAGAGGTACCACAGCCTCGGCAACATCAGCAAAAGCAACGATAAAATCAACGTTGCGCCGAGGAGCAACCGACTGGACGCTGCCAAGGTCCTGGGAACCACGCTGTGCCCACGCATGCACGAGGTGCCGCTGCTGGAGCCGCTGGTGTGCAAGAAGATTGCACATGAGAGGCTGACTGTCCTGGTGTTCATGGACGACTGCATCATCACAGCCTGCCAAGAGGGTCTCATCTGCACCTGGGCACGGCCGGGCAAGGCGGTGAGTCTTCAATGAACCTTTTACAGTAGAAAACATCGAATTATGAAATACATTAATACTTTGGCTACAACCAACAATTATGTATTATTATTATTTTCACAATTAAATAATAATTGTCTTTGCTTTGTTTGACTTTGTTGGCTACCACAGTGTTTGATGTATAGTGTAGGGAGATTGTTTATTTTTATTAAAATTGTTTTTACATTTCAGAATTCTCCTTTTAAGTCATAAAGTCTCATATTTAGTTCCTTTTTAAGATCTCCCGCTGGGTTTCACATATAGTATGTCAGGACATTCATTATGAAATGGTCCTTGCTGTGAGATGTTAGTATAAAACAGGGCTTGAATTCAGATAGTAAAGGATTACTTCAGATTTTACATGGTCATAGTCAGGGGGAAGTTTAAACATGAGGACAATTTATACAGTATCTGTTGCAGTCTATTTTGATGTGTTTCCCTTTCATTTAGAAAAATAAAACTCTAACTACTCATTTGAAATGGTCATAGTCAGTTTAATTTATGAGGACATTTTCAATGTGTAACAATATCATTGAGTCCGGGACATTTAGAACAGGGATTCATTTCCTTTTCACCAAACCTACTATGGAAATTGTTTGATCAAATTAAGACTCTTTCTGCACTTATAAGTGTAGTGTAGATGTTCTTGGTCTGATTGCCTCTAGTGCGTAACTTTCCTTTATGTTTTGTCTCTCAGAACTTGACAGCACAGAACGGGAACTCTCCGAGCGGCACGGTGGTATAGCTGGAGGAGAAGCTTTGCACTCATCCCTACCCCCATCCACCCTCTCCACCAATCCTTAAATATGTCAAAATGGGGCCAACAACCAGAGACCGTACCCTACCGTACCTACCACTGCAGTATCATAGCATCAGTATAACCCTATGTACCTGCCAAGACCCAAACCCTGATTTCTCTCACGGCGGCCAGTTTGGTGGGAAACACTTCCTGAATCATCGAACTAACATTACTTACAACAGGTTTATGAAGTCTTAAGATAGACTTCAGAAGTTAGTTGGCGGTCTTACGGACACCCCTTGTGTCTGGGTGTTTCATTGTTTGGGTGAGGCCCCTGAGTTCCAGTAAAGAGAGGTACTACTGCATAACATGATATTTTAGAAAACAGTGTTTTTTAACAGGGGTTTTCTATTTCAACATGATGAAGAAATGGTTTTCCCAGTTTGGAGTGGAATAATTTGACTGGCCTGCACAGAACCATCAACTCAACCCCACCCAACGCATGAACTGGAGCAGCGACTGTTAGTCAGGCCTTATTACTTTATCACCTTACTAATGCTCTTGTGGTTGAATGGGAGCAAATCCCTGCAGACAGGCCATACATTCGGATGGACAGGAAATCTTAGAAGAGTGGAGGCTCTTAGCAGCAGATTAATGCTAATGTTCACATACATTTGGCCATATAATGTTTTTGAAACTTTGCTTGGTATCTGCCCCACAAAGGCAACAGTAGTAACTATATTGTTTATTTAACATTTAAGTAGTTCTTCCTGCTTAAATTTAGATCCAGGATTCTAATGTGAATCAAGTTTCAAGTGAAGTTTCAGCAGTCAGTGCCCTGACCATGATGTAACTTTAGATTTATATATGTCAGATTCCTGATGGTCAGCACCAGAGCAGGACGTACTACTTCAGGGAGGGTTTCCCACCTTGTGCCATTCTGGTTTAAGTTTATTCCCAGAGCTTGGGCCCTCTGCCTTCATTTCACCCCTCCATGATTCTCTGCAGAACGCCTGCATCAAACAAACAGAGCTACTTCCAGTCTGCAGCCCTGAAGCAACACGGAGCGAGCAGCAAGCTCAATCTTCATTCGTCCTCTGATCCCGCCCCCATTCCCCCTCGTGCAAAAGACTCTACAAAAGCCACGGCCATTGTATTTAAGTTATTTATTTTATCACAAGACTGTGTAGTAATTTATAATGTATATACTGAAAATACTCTATAAATACAAAAAAGACAAACATGTATGGAAATAATGACTTGACAGCAAGGAAGAAAAAAAACCAGGAAAGATGAAGAATATTAATATATGAAGATCCTTCTATTGTACATAGCAACTTCAGTTAAAAAAAATGAATGTCTGCTGTTTTAGGGAACTTGAAGATGTCAATGTGTTTTTATTTTGTGTGATAAAGTTTCTCCAGTTTGTCCCTGGAAGCGAGCTAGTGGAAGCATTTAGGGTCCAGTGTGACTTTATAGAGAGGCTGACCCGAGTGGAGCACAGAGAGCGACCTTCGAGGCTGATAGCTGTACAGCTGACTGTCCGAGGTCATGGGTCTGAAGAATACTAACTCTCCTGTTCACCATGTGTGGACAAACCGCATCTTAATAAATCAAGAACAAACACACACTCTTGCACATTCCGGATGTAAAACGGCTCTCACACACACACACACACACACACACACACACACACACACACACACACACACACACACACACACACACAAAATCCCCTTATGGTGTAGCATCATATATACTGTATCTTCATTCCTGTTGCACCTCAATTGCCTCTTGCAAGAATTTGCACATATAATAAATCCACAGTCCATCCTGAGCTGCCTGATAAGTGACACACGGTGTATTATTATCTTGTCTGCTCGACCTCTGTGCACAAGCAGCTCCCACATCCCCACTATTCACTGGATATATTTGGTGCAGAGGATTTAAAAAGTGTACATCTTCACAATTTGGATCCTGCTTATCAAATTCTGGTGCTTATTGAATCTTTGTTCAGATTCCTGACATGATATGCGAGTAAGAAAAGAAACTAAAATAACCACCTAGATGTTTTTGCAGGTTTTGGGCTGCCTGCCATAAATCTGCCGAAAGGTATTTTGTGATTATTTTTCATTAAAAGTTCAAGTTAAAATAAAGAAAACTAAGTATTCTATAATACGTTTATTGTTTGCCGTTTTACATTTGTTTTTACTGGAGTTGGGCGTGCAAAGATTAGCTGATGTTGAGGCATTATAAACAAGACAGGGGACATTAAAAATGAATGTTCATTTAACTTTATTATTCAGTCAGACATTGTGTTGTCACGTCAGCTGATTCATTGTTATTTTGTTCTCCACACACAAGCTGCAGTGGTGGTTGATGGGAGCGGTTAATGTTTTTCATCTTTTCCAATTTAGGCCTAAGTGTTTATCCATGCGAGCGGCTAGCGGCAAGGGATGGCAATGTTTGTGTGTCTGTCATTTGTACAGACATGCGTGCAGTGGCGGGCCGTGCACTTCCCACCTAGGCCTTCAGTGATGTCCTACACAGTCCTACCTGAATTATTCCACCTCTTAATGCCACCATTATGATGCCATGGCTCTAGAAACTATACATTTAGAGACCAAATCGATCTCTTGTCCTCCTTCAGCCATTGTGGGTTGAAAAAAAACAGCTTGTAGAAATCTAAATTAGCTCGTTCAAAGTTTGCTAGCTCTGCCTCTCAATAGTGCCTATCCAATCAAAAGACGTGCACGTGCTGACGTTATCGTACGCCTGCTAGCTGGCCCCGGTGTCGCCAACTCGAAATCTGATTGGTTAACGCCACAGTTTTGTCTCCGCACTGTTGATTCTGAAGGCCTAAGGGCAGATTTCGTGGACCCTGGCAACACATTATGGTTGAAATATGATTGGATAAAAGCTCTAACATAAAGGCCAGACCTCCAAATCTCGATCTGAGGCTGGAAGCAGCGCAACCAAGAGGAAAGCTATGACATGAAGAGAATAGACTATGGGGAATAATTTAATACATATTTGTGTATATAAAAAATATAACAAAATTACATTTATTTAGGCCAGCAGAGAAGGCCTTGCTGGCCCTGACGGCCCGCCACTGCATACGTGGTTCTCAGATGATAAGTCCTACTGACTTCGTTGATCCCTTAATTTTTCCTCCTACGCCACCATCAGGTCATAAATATATTTTATTTAATATTTCGGTTTATGACCAAATACCCGCTAAACTAAGTACAGTCCCATCAGTCTCAGCTGTACAAATGTTAGCATGCTAACAAGCTGAACTAAGATGAAGAAACATTGTCATTGTTAGCATGTTAGCTTGCTGATGTTAGCATTCAGTTCAAAGCACCGCTGTGCCTGAGAACAGTCTGACAGAACCGCAAACATGACTCTTGACTTCATGTTTCCACTTTCGTGGAAATGTGTTGTTGTTACTCCAAACAGGGAAACAGCCGCCAATGAGCACGATATTAGACCTTTTACAGTCGGAGAGCGCAGACCGCCGCCAAGGCCAAATGCCCTATCTCGCAATGTTAACGAAAGTGAAAAATAATTTCTGTATCTGCCCCGTAATTCGGATCTGCTCCTAAATTGTATTGGTTCTTCCGTTACCCATGCTACACCCTTCCGCCAAGTTTCCTAAAAATCGGCCCAGTAGTTTTTCTGTAATCATGCTGACAACCAAACGAACCAAAAAGAAAACATAACCTCCTTGACGGAGCTAAATACTCTGGAACCAGGCAACAGACTTCTCCAGACTTCATGAAATAATTTCCACTTCACTGTATCTACTATAGCCTACTGTCTTTTGTGACACTATGTATGTGATGGTAATGTAGGTCCAAATGTTGTTTTCAGGAATCAATAAAGCAGAATTGAAAAAGCATGTTAAATAACAAATAATTGGTTATTAATTAGAAGTTTGAATTCAGAACCCGTTCTCGATTTCTAGCTGATAATCAACACACCTGCACGCCCAACCGTTTCTCTCCACTTCTAACACATCAGCCAGGGATAAAGGGCTGTTTCTATTTTGGGCCAACAAACTACTAATTGACATCTATAAATGCCAAATGAAAACTCACAGAGTAGCAAGCCGGCAGTATTTTTATCAGCCTTTTGTGATTTATCGTGTTACCTGCCTGACAATACATCCTATAAATAGCAGAGCAACTTCTAGCACTGCAGGAGCCAAGGTTATGCCCTTGTAGCAGCAGACAAATCAGTAGGTTTCCTCGCGCTGTGTGCAGCCGGTGTGAGGGTACTGTTGCAGCCCACCTATACTTGTCTTTGTTGTCATAGCAACAGCATGTCTGCTGCTGAGTGTGTCTCTAATGAGCTCATGGACTCTGGGGTCCATCTCGACTCAATAATGCTCCATCATGATGGAAAAACGAGAGTCAAATATTTGAGTACAGCTGTCTGATGTTTAAGGCCTGCTCACACTTTAAGATACATTCTGATCACAAGTCGACACTGTTAAATATATGTGTGAATGCACCCTGATTTATTGTCCCAGGCCACATCCGCAGGTGTTCAGGGACAGCACCAGTTCTGTATGTTATCAGCAGATTAAATGGTCGTTATCAATGGTTATCGCTACCATTCTAAAGATGCCTTCAAGTTATAGCAACCTTTCTCCAGGGTGCAGAACCTTGCCGTGATGGCAACTACATGGTTTTGAGGGTTTTACTTGAACACTCCCCATTTTAAACAAATAAAATATTCAGTGTGTTTAAAGTGCTTTCAGTTTGTCATCCGAGGAATTCACGTTGCTTTCTGCACTTTAAAAACAACCAGACTTTGTTTTAATTTTGCACTTTGTTCTGTCAAAGAAGCCCTCATTTAGACGTATTAATGTTGAGCCAGAGCCAACTGAGAAAGCTGAAGGTAACTAAAAGACAAAAACATAGCAGATAAATGGAGGTGAAAGTCTTCATTTGGCTGTAGAAGCATTGGAAGTAAGTCTCAGGGGCTGTGTGCTGTGTAACAACTCACAGACTAATGAGTTCAATAACTCAACACGCTGCTGTGTCCAGGCTGTCTGATAGCTGAGAGTACAAAAACAAATAGCTATGTATAGCGAGTCCAATGAGCAAACAAAGTTTTCAAAAAATAATTAAAAAGCCACAATATACTGAAAACATAAAACTCTTAATGCCTCGTTCTGCACATGAAACAACTCCATCGTTCACTATGAGGGAACAAATGTTGTTCTTCATTTTTATGTGTCACTTTATTTAAGGTATTTCTTTTATTTATCTCTGTGTGTTTGTGTGTGTGCATGTGTAAAATGTGCATTCTCTATTATCACCATACAGTTAACACACACACGCTTTCACACACTTTACGCCTGTTCTGGTGGAAGTTATAACAGCAGAATGGCGTCACTGTATCCACTTTGTATCTGGAGATCCGTTATTAAAACGTTAATCCTGAAACAGTCATGTGTGTCCTGTAATATATTTGTCATCATCACATTATGCTGGTTCAATATCAGTTCATATAAATCAGTATAATGGAGGCTCCTCCCTGACCACCAGTGGTGAAGTGTAACTAAGAACATTTACATAATTCAAGTACTATATCTAAGTACACATTTGAGCTACTTGTACTTTACTTGAGTATTTCCATTTCATTCAGCTTTATACTTCTACTCCACTCCGTCTAAGAGGGAAATATTGTGTTTACTCGACTACATTTGTCTGACCTTAGTTATGTTTCAGATTACAGTTTTTTATACCCTTCCTGTCCAGTGGAAACCATGTATCTCCAGATTTGGTGATTTTTGCATTCAAAACCCTACTTAAATAAAAGTTTATAATTATTATCAGCAAAATGAAGTAAAATTATTCATTGTGCAGTAAAATGTTCCCTGTCAGGGTTTTAGTGTTATATGTATGTATATATATATATAATGTATGTATGTAAAGCTACATAACATGAAAATACTACTAAAACAGCACAAGTACCTTACATTTCTACTTAAGTAGCCTACAGTTCTTGAGTAAATGTAATTGATTACATTTTTGACTGAACCTAACCATTTAACAAATCATGATGGAAGTAGAATTAATTTTTTGTCCTACTGTCCCAGGGATCCACTGGTTTTCTTTAATGTCCATATAGTATTAAAATAAATGTTACATTCATTTAATCAAAGGTATGTTTCTGTTCTGCTGTTACATTCTCATACCATATATCAAAGGATCCCAAGAATAGAAGAAATAATGCATAAAAAATGAAAATTGATTAATATATGTCATGTATGTAAAAGTTGAGCAACGTTTTTACAGAAGTACCAGAGACTGCATGCTGACTTTACATTTCCTGGTGGTCGATAGAGGGCGCTACAGACAAATACAATCAGCTTCACAACTTCTTTGCACCTGTGGAGAAAGAAAACGTCCCTTTCAGCCGAGAAAACACGAAAGTTGTCGACGTGACTCGAGGGCGTGCACGACGGTTTAAGACGTCATTAAACCCGGAACCTCAAATATACATAAAAATAAAAGTCGTGAAAATAAAAACCGTGACCTGTTGCCTACTTTCATTATAAGGGTTATACATTTCACCCAATGTTATTATGCAGTGGTGGAAGAATTATTCAAATCTTTTAAAAAGTAAGAATTCTGTAGATATACTCTTACAATTACAAATTAAAATCCTGCATTCAAAATCTTACTTAAATATTCAAAAGTACTAGCATACAAATATACTTAACGTACTGAAAGTAAAAATACTCTTTGTGCAGAAAGGCCCATTTCAGAATCATATATATTATATAATTATATATATGATTATGTATATGTATCGATGTTGTAGGCTACATCACTGTAATGTTGCAGCATGTAGCTCATTGTAATTACTTTATATACTGATGGGTAGCTTAACCACACATCATCATTTATTTGTCCTTTTATATAGCATTAGTATTGTAGCATTAGATTGGAAATACGCAAGGAAAGTACAAGTATGTTAAAACAATACTAAATTACAATACTTGAGTAAATGTACTTGGTTACTTTCCTCTTCTGACAAAAAGCCATCACAAGTCTATTAATACATGTATCGACAAAACACTTACAATTGCTTGATCTACTAAAGAGTGAGCTCAATAAGACTTTTATTTTTTAAATATAACCGGAAACAGCGTTTTCTTAGAAGTGTAGGCTGAGCTTTACTTAACTGAGGGGTTGGTTTATATTCTAGTTCTGTATGCCCGAATAAACATAAACATAAACATAAACATAGAGCCCAGTCGAGCTCAGCACTTTGAACATGGGGGAGAAAGAGGAGACCGTCGCGCTCAAACGGTAAGACACACAGCTAATGTTTTATACCGAGTTGTCTCGTGCCGTGTTGTGTGAGCTGTAACTTTCCGAGTCGCAATGAGCCATTACAAACACACACACACACACAGGCTGTGCATTATGGTGACGGTGACCTCATGGCGGTATTTAAATACGATTTACTTTTTTAAATGTTTATTAATGTCGCAGCTCCGACACATGTACTAGTGTCTCTGCACCAAATACTGGTTTTGAGCGAAATCATGACATTAACCTAAAAATTATACTTAAGTGCTATTGTGAGCTACTTTTACTTTACATTTATGCTACTTTATACCCACCAATACACGACAGTTACTGGTTACTTTCTATATTCAGATTGATAATACATTATATAATCAACAAATACATTATGATGTGATATTATAGATCATGATAAAACACACTAAAGTAGTTACATATATCCCCACCTTCACCAGCTGCAACATTACAGTGATGAACATATTAATGCATCAATAATTACATTATAATAAACATTCTTATAAAATGGGCCATTCTGCATAAGGAGTACTTTTACCTTTAGTTCTTTAAGTATGTTTTGATGCTAATACTTTTGTTCTTTTACTTAGTTAAGGCTTTGAATGCAGGACTTTTACTCACACTGTGGTATTGCTACTTTTACTTAAGTCAAAGATCTGAATACTTCTTTCCATGCTGGAGATAGTTTTTTTAAAGACACATGATCCTTTATAAACAGGTGGTTGTGGTTTATTTGTGCTCCTCACTGTTGAGCTCATAGTGTATTTGAAATCATTTCAGGAATGTTGTTATGGTATTCTTGTAACATCCCGGCAGTATTTGACTGGGATATCTGTATAGTGTCCCTTGTTGTTATTATAGTTGGTCAGAAGTCCACAGCAGCCTCTGTTCATTAATGTAATCACATAGTTTGCTTCATGAATTCTCCTATTTCATGTTGTTTATTTTTGATTGTGTCCAGCAGACACATTTTGATAGCTGGAGGGAGTTCATGTTCATGTGTTGACTGGTGTCTTGTGACTTTGTGTTTTAATCTTTGTTAATAAAATGGCATATAATTAAAAAAGGAAACCTTACTCACTTGAAAAGTTTAAATTTGAGTGAGAATATTAGTTCCTCTTAGCTCCCTGAGGATCTGTACTTATTAAATAGTTGAAGATGCAGCCGTGTGGTTTTAGGAAGGTTAATACTTTATATTCTAACTCACAGAATGTAAATGCATGTTCATTCTTGTTTGGCTTTATGTCTTGTGTGAACAAGAGTTTATGGTGGCCAGAGAGGACAAAGTTTTAAAATAGGAAGACTAAAGTTTATCTGTGAGGAAGCTACCCCCATGTTATAGTGATTACTTGCCTAAAAGTCTTAAGTTTTACGGTTTTCGTTCGATTCCTTGTGATCATTCGTGTTAATTATAATAATCTTATACTATATTACTGTTACTGTATTTTATTCTATTTAATTGTGTACTCGCCACTTTACTCTCTTGCTCTTTTGCTCTAACAACGTAAATTTCCCCGTCCTGGGACTAATAAAGGATTTCTGATTCTGATCATTTACAGTATAGATGTCTATATTTGGGTATACATTCGGGACTTAGAGCCATTTTAACCATAATCAGCAGTGTTTAATGAAAACACTGAAGTTGGAAATAGCTGTGTGAGACTTTTTCCTGTCCAACATGTGGGAGGGACGTCTGCAGAGGCACGACCTGAGAGGACGCCCTCAGCTGACCAAAGGGGTCAGTGCAGACTGAGACAGATTGTTGTTCTTGGGTCATATATGTTATTAATACATCAGAGAAAACCAAAGTTTATATTTGTTTGTATTTATCTTTGTAAAAATGTGGCTCAGACATCAGATTGATTTTAGGGCTGAAGCGATTAGTCTATTAATTGATCAACGCAAATAAAATTGCTGTTTCCAACTTCTCAAATGTGTTCTAAGTGTTATGTGTGTGCACTATTAGCCTGAACAACGTTCTCCAAGTAGTGTCCATCAGGGCTGCAAATAACGATTTTTTCATTATCGATTAGTCTGCCTATTATGTTCTCAATTTATCAATTAATCAGAAGGTAGTGAAAAGTGCCTGTCACAATTTCCCACAGCCCAAGGGGTCTTGTTTTGTTCGAACAATAATCCAAAACTCAAAAAAATATATTTACTTTATTATCAAATTAGACAAAGAAAAATAGCACATCCTCACAATAGACGCTGGAACTAGAAAATGTTTGACATTTTCTTGACATTTTGTGTGTAAGTGTCCAAAATCTCAATTCTAACGAAGTGAAAAGTTATTTGTGTATCCGCCCCATTATTTGGATATGCTCCGAAATGTAATGGCTTCTTCCTTGGCCCATTCTGCAGCAAAGGAAACCAGTGATTGTTTATAATGTTAATAAAGTTTATTTTTAAACCTAAACTTTTAATTTAAAGACACTGAATATCACAAAATATTGGCTGTTTGCTTACTGGGTCCAAAGTATATTGTCTTCAATGTCGTACAAAAGCCAGCATCAGTGGGACAAAACAGTCGAGGCCATGTGAGGTCGTGTGTGTGTAAGCAGCAGTAAACTGCATGCCGTCACACCCTCTTGAGTTTGCAAAACAAAAAGTCCCTGTAATTCACGACTCTTTGTTTTGAGGAACAGTGTGTTCCAACCCCAACAAGGCATAGCTTAATGCAGGGATGGGCAACTGGGGCCCTTGCCCTCGCCCTCACTTTGTGCGGCTCACGGGGATGTGAACCTTTCAGACAAATTGTAACATTTATTCACACTAATTCTATTCTATATATTATTGTATTTGTTTTTGTCTTTAATTGCTCCTGTATAGTTTCTATTTTTTATTCTATTCTTATTTTAGTTTGTTATATATGTCTTATTGTTTTTTTCACTATTATACTTTCTTTATTTCTCTGTATTGCTGTCCTTGTGCTGCTGCAACAACCTCATTTCTCCTCCCGGGATTAATAAAGGTTCACCGGATCTTGACTTACTTGTGTGTGTGAGGTCGTTTCAAGAGGAGCATAACATTCATGCTCTTTGCGTTCTGTGTATAAGTCCACCCACTGTCCAAAACACTGTGTTTGTGTGTGAAGAGAAATGAAATACAGGCGAAAGCCGTGCATGCTGATGGGATGGATGAAGATCGAGGGAAGAAAGGAGAGCGAGGGAGGGAGGGAGTATCTGGGCAGTCTCCCAGTAGCTGAAATAAATAACATTCTTTTCTCTTAAGTTTTGGACATTATCCCCTATTTTTGCCATCAGCTCTGTTCCCATGTTGGGAAAAAAACACCCAGGAATGTTCACAGAGCTGAACTCTCTGGTCACAATGAGTACTTAATGTCTCACCTACTTTTAAAAACACCAGAGAGTCAGAGGGACGTAGAGGGTCCAAGATTGTAAGACTCCAGTGAAAACTTCCAGACTTTAAATGAGACACAGACACACACATATTGATCACAGTTTGTGAAGAGTGTATTACTGTATGTATTTAAAGATTTTGCAGTTCAAGCAACTGATCCAGGACGCCTCCTTAACCTCTGCCCCTTCAAGAGTCTCAGCTTTCAGGTCATATCCAATGTATGCAATTCCAAGACTGCCCAGTATGCGGAAATCATTTTTAGAATAGGAGAAAATAACACATTTATTCTGCATGCAGAAACAGCATGGTTCTTTACTTCACCCTCGGACACCAGCATTCAAATCATTTTAGAGGTTAAAATGTTTCTAAAAAAGGACTGAGATATGTTCCTCTTGATTTTGTAATGCTCTTACAGCTCACTTTCTTTTCAATCTCAACACCCATCACAGTTGAGCTGAACTGGAAGGAACCTTTTTTGGGTTTATTGGTGCATTTCCGAGCTCTGAAAATCTCAAGGCCCTGTCACACAGTTCTGTATGAAACATGCCGGCGTATATGAAAATGTGCTCAAACTTTGTCAGAGTCCAAATACGTCCAACTTTTCCACAGCGGTGTTGTAGCTGACGTATACATAACGAATACATAACAAATTATTATACGTATGTCAAACATTGATAGCGTATCACTTACTTATTTAAAACGTATCAGAGCGTCTGGACAACGGAGCTGGGCAAAGTGCCATCTGGTTCACGTCATGCTGATGCTGGAGAACAGAATGTACTCTTGTTGCAGCCTCTCAGCATCCTCCATGCTCTCTGATGATGGGTTGATGTATTCATTCAAGACGATGCTGTGCTCAAAACATTTTCACGGCCTCAGCGTTCAACAACGCACCCCAGCGTAACACAGTGAGCTCTTAATGAATACTACTTATACCTTACCTTATATCTACGTACACCAGCGTAACACAGTGAGCTCTTAATGAATACTACTTATACCTTACCTTATATCAACGTACACCAGCGTAACACAGTGAGCTCTTAATGAATACTACTTATACCTTACCTTATATCTACGTACACCAGCGTAACACAGTGAGCTCTTAATGAATACTACTTATACCTTACCTTATATCTACGTACACCAGCGTAACACAGTGAGCTCTTAATGAATACTACTTATACCTTACCTTATATCTACGTACACCAGCGTAACACAGTGAGCTCTTAATGAATACTACTTATACCTTACCTTATATCTACGTACACCAGCGTAACACAGTGAGCTCTTAATGAACACTACTTATACCTTACCTTATATCAACGTACACCAGCGTAACACAGTGAGCTCTTAATGAATACTACT
Organism: Cottoperca gobio; assembly: GCF_900634415.1. Classification (NCBI taxonomy): domain Eukaryota; kingdom Metazoa; phylum Chordata; class Actinopteri; order Perciformes; family Bovichtidae; genus Cottoperca; species Cottoperca gobio. The sequence goes on along the minus strand of NC_041367.1, from coordinate 20,593,215 downwards.
TATACCTTACTTTATATCAACGTACACCAGCGTAACACAGTGAGCTCTTAATGAATACTACTTATACCTTACCTTATATCAACGTACACCAGCGTAACACAGTGAGCTCTTAATGAACACTACTTATACCTTACCTTATATCAACGTACACCAGCGTAACACAGTGAGCTCTTAATGAATACTACTTATACCTTACCTTATATCAACATACACCAGCGTAACACAGTGAGCTCTTAATGAATACTACTTATACCTTACCTTATATCAACGTACACCAGCGTAACACAGTGAGCTCTTAATGAATACTACTTATACCTTACCTTATATCAACATACACCAGCGTAACACAGTGAGCTCTTAATGAATACTACTTATACCTTACCTTATATCTACGTACACCAGCGTAACACAGTGAGCTCTTAATGAATACTACTTATACCTTACCTTATATCAACGTACACCAGCGTAACACAGTGAGCTCTTAATGAATACTACTTATACCTTACCTTATATCTACGTACACCAGCGTAACACAGTGAGCTCTTAATGAATACTACTTATACCTTACCTTATATCAACGTACACCAGCGTAACACAGTGAGCTCTTAATGAATACTACTTATACCTTACCTTATATCTACGTACACCAGCGTAACACAGTGAGCTCTTAATGAATACTACTTATACCTTACCTTATATCAACGTACACCAGCGTAACACAGTGAGCTCTTAATGAATACTACTTATACCTTACCTTATATCAACGTACACCAGCGTAACACAGTGAGCTCTTAATGAATACTACTTATACCTTACCTTATATCTACGTACACCAGCGTAACACAGTGAGCTCTTAATGAATACTACTTATACCTTACCTTATATCAACGTACACCAGCGTAACACAGTGAGCTCTTAATGAATACTACTTATACCTTACCTTATATCAACATACACCAGCGTAACACAGTGAGCTCTTAATGAACACTACTTATACCTTACCTTATATCAACATACACCAGCGTAACACAGTGAGCTCTTAATGAATACTACTTATACCTTACCTTATATCTACGTACACCAGCGTAACACAGTGAGCTCTTAATGAATACTACTTATACCTTACCTTATATCAACGTACACCAGCGTAACACAGTGAGCTCTTAATGAATACTACTTATACCTTACCTTATATCAACGTACACCAGCGTAACACAGTGAGCTCTTAATGAATACTACTTATACCTTACCTTATATCAACATACACCAGCGTAACACAGTGAGCTCTTAATGAACACTACTTATACCTTACCTTATATCAACATACACCAGCGTAACACAGTGAGCTCTTAATGAATACTACTTATACCTTACCTTATATCAACGTACACCAGCGTAACACAGTGAGCTCTTAATGAACACTACTTATACCTTACCTTATATCTACGTACACCAGCGTAACACAGTGAGCTCTTAATGAATACTACTTATACCTTACCTTATATCTACGTACACCAGCGTAACACAGTGAGCTCTTAATGAACACTACTTATACCTTACCTTATATCAACGTACACCAGCGTAACACAGTGAGCTCTTAATGAATACTACTTATACCTTACCTTATATCAACGTACACCAGCGTAACACAGTGAGCTCTTAATGAATACTACTTATACCTTACCTTATATCAACGTACACCAGCGTAACACAGTGAGCTCTTAATGAATACTACTTATACCTTACCTTATATCTACGTACACCAGCGTAACACAGTGAGCTCTTAACGAATACTACTTATACCTTACCTTATATCTACGTACACCAGCGTAATACAGTGAGCTCTTAATGAATACTACTTATACCTTACCTTATATCTACGTACACCAGCGTAACACAGTGAGCTCTTAATGAATACTACTTATACCTTACCTTATATCTACGTACACCAGCGTAACACAGTGAGCTCTTAATGAATACTACTTATACCTTACCTTATATCTACGTACACCAGCGTAATACAGTGAGCTCTTAATGAATACTACTTATACCTTACCTTATATCTACGTACACCAGCGTAACACAGTGAGCTCTTAATGAACACTACTTATACCTTACTTTATATCAACGTACACCAGCGTAATACAGTGAGCTCTTAATGAATACTACTTATACCTTACTTTATATCTACGTACACCAGCGTAATACAGTGAGCTCTTAATGAATACTACTTATACCTTACCTTATATCAACGTACACCAGCGTAACACAGTGAGCTCTTAATGAACACTACTTATACCTTACCTTATATCTACGTACACCAGCGTAACACAGTGAGCTCTTAATGAATACTACTTATACCTTACCTTATATCTACGTACACCAGCGTAACACAGTGAGCTCTTAATGAATACTACTTATACCTTACCTTATATCAACGTACACCAGCGTAACACAGTGAGCTCTTAACAAATACTACTTATACCTTACCTTATATCTACGTACACCAGCGTAACACAGTGAGCTCTTAATGAATACTACTTATACCTTACCTTATATCAACGTACACCAGAGTAACACAGTGAGCTCTTAATGAATACTACTTATACCTTACCTTATATCAACGTACACCAGCGTAACACAGTGAGCTCTTAATGAACACTACTTATACCTTACCTTATATCAACGTACACCAGCGTAACACAGTGAGCTCTTAATGAATACTACTTATACCTTACCTTATATCAACGTACCCCAGCGTAACACAGTGAGCTCTTAATGAATACTACTTATACCTTACCTTATATCAACGTACACCAGCGTAACACAGTGAGCTCTTAATGAATACTACTTATACCTGTCTATCTCTTTCCTCCTCCTGTAGGACCAGTTCGGAGCAGAAGAAGCTGCGTTCTCGTGATGCGGCCAGATGTAGGCGGAGTCAGGAGACAGAGGTGTTTTATGACCTCGCCCACACTCTGCCGCTCCCCCGTAGAGTCTGCACCCACCTGGACAAATCTACCATCATGAGAGTGGCCCTCAGCTTCCTGCGGATGCACCTCCTCCTGCGACCCGGTAAGAAGAATGGTCGATCTCCAGATGGTCGTCCAGCCTGACAGAACCTGAACATTATAGTTTTCTCCGTTATGAGAAGTTATTAGATTTTTTGTTTTGTAATGATACGAATGACATTTAGAATACGTGACGTTTGTATTTTGGCACAAAAGGCTGTTTTTAATTTCACATGTTTTCAGCCACACTCGCAGCATAGTGTAGGGAAGGCAATGTCCATCTGTCGGTTGAAATTCCTCAACAACTAATAGATGTGATATCCTGTACAGACAGTCATAGTCCCCAGAGGATGAATCCTGCTGACTTTAACCTTACATCTAGTGACATTTACATTTGTGCAACACTTCGATTTGTTTTCACCTGCAGTTTTAATGTCATACCCATCAGCCTCAGCTGGTTTGTGTTGTCATTGTGAGCATGTTAGTACCAGAGCACTGCCCTTATATAGAGCTGCCAGCACAGCTGTCCACTCTTTCATTTCCTTTGTTTATTTATTAAGACAATACACATTAGTCAACATTTCTGTAAAAGTGTGAGCCAGCTGGCTAATTTTCAACTCCAGTCCTTTGGCAAGATGTTTTGAAACCAATGAGGGGGATGATTGACAGGAGCAACAGGAAACAGCAAAACATTAGTACAATGACACAGCAACAATATCCACTGTTGCAAGCAGCACGGAGTAACAAAACACAGTCAGGCTGTTCTGATTACAACCATAATGTTTTCATGTTAAAGTTTTCAGTCAGTAAAATAGTCAAATCCTGCACCGTCCATATAGAACACGCAGTTGTAAAACACAACCATATAAGATCCACATTGTTAATGTAATACGAGTGAATATGGCTAGTTAACAGTTAACAGCACGTTAGCCAATGATGAAAATAACAATGATAAAATGAGTTTTTATCTAATTTATTTTGTAGATAAAACATGTTTTCAGTAGCCAGGCCTTGAGACCTTGTGTGAAGGTACGGAAAGTCTTTCTCATTTCAGTTGCTATGTTCCACAGTTGAGAAGCCACATTGGCTGAAGGAGCTGGACACAGCTTGTAGATCTTTTGTCGTCTGAACTGCTCAATGAAAGCACTGCTGGACGCCATATTGAGATGTGAAACATTGGGCAGGGATCAGTGTCTTTAACGGTTATGTTTTTGCATGAACATTTGCATATCAGTTACTTGGAATTATTGATGAAAACATAATATTTCTCACATTCCTCCACAGTGAACAAAGAATCAAATAATTGGGGGCGGCGTTTAATGACAGCAAAACTCCCACACAATTCGTGCAGTAAAAACCAAGCATCATCACGGGATGATTGATTGACTTGGAAATAGTCTCTTGGCGGGCGAAGTGTTCCTTTAAAGTGGACATTAAACTTGTAATGGATGAGTTGGCTGGATGATGATTCATTTCTTTGCTCACTGAGAATTGAAATCTAATGACAATGGTAGTATCATCACTAAGGCTTAATGATAACAAGTGATGAATTTCAGGGCGGCAGGGTGGGTTTGAACTAAATTCTTAAAGTTGCAAACTCTTGTAACTTAAAGACCTTTAACATATCTCAACTGAAGAGGTGAGGAAGTGAAGGAGATGTATTTTGGTATTTGGTTGTGTATCTCAGTCTGATTGCTTGACTCCACCTCTTCTCTTACGCTCAGTATTTGGGGGTTTTCTTTCTTTCAGTGTGTTATTCCGGTGATGTGAGTCGGCCCAGTGCTGTTTAGTTCCCTCAGGTGTGAGAGCAGAGTTATGAAGTCATCAATAATAAAAGGACAGCGCTGAATTTTTATTACTCAGACGAAAAACATGAAAAATGCATCAGGATGTGGAAATGTGGTTCTGCTGACAGCTGTGTTCATACCTGAAATTGGATTCACTGGAGGACCAAGAACTAAACTAATGTTTTATATACTTTGAGTTCATTACAAGGTCAGAAAACATGACAGCAATATGGTATGTACAGTTAGGCAACAATTAGAAATGATCTTTGGTCCATGAAAATCCATGGTAATAATCACCTGGTTGTTTTTACAGCAGGTGAGAATCAGAGAGAGGAGTCTAAAGAGGAGGAAGAGGAGGAAGAGGAGGAAGAGGAGGAAGATCCTATGGATGCTCTCTATCCTCAGGCCCTGGCTGGATTCATCCTGGTGATGAGTGAAGAGGGAGACATGATCTACCTGACGGAGAACGTCAACAGACACGTCGGCATCACACAGGTCCAGCGTGAACACTGTTCAGCAACAAACATTTAACAAAAAGTTCAAACAACATTATATACACACAGATCAAATAGTATCCGATATGTTCACATATTTAGACATTTCCCCTCATTTGAAGCCTTCAGTTCCTCAGTCCTGTGTCTGCTCCAGCTGCTCTTCTGTGTGACTGTCTGCTGAGTCAGCATCAGCATTTCTCTTTACACCAGTGATTTCCCACCTGAGCAGCCAGAGGTAGTTTTCTCATGAGGCTCAGCAGTAAATGTGAGGAATCATCACTTTAACAACAAAGAAATAGACAATGATTAATTTCCCCGTCAGCCTCTTTTAGCTTAATTAAACTTGAAGCATTTCATTAGCTCCATTATTAAAATAACTATGTCTACATATTGTTTACACTTTACAGTTTACTACACTGGTTCTACATGACTCTTTTCCTTAATTGAGGTTGGAGCTGTTACTGTTCGCCTCTGGGACAGTACGTGACTTATTCTGAGTAACTGCAGCAGAGAGAGAAGCCATCCACTAAATCTATTTTAAGTTTATCATTGAAACACAAGCGTGTTATGATAAGTGCATTCAGAAATACAGAGTAATTACACTGTGGAGCTGTAATGATTGAATCCACAGTGATCAGATTGAGCATCGCCTGCCGATGATCTCATTAGATTAATTTACTACAATACATTGTTTTAAAAACAGTGATTCAGTACAGATGAATCTTCACACCAAATACATGATTTTACAATAAATGTGCGTAACATACATAGTAGTATCATGAATAGTATTTCAATTGAAGCTGATACTTTTAGTTTGTTACTGACAGTTGTTGTTGTTTGTTGTTTACAGCTGGAGCTGCTGGGTCAGAGTATTTATGACTTTGTTCATCCCTGTGATCAGGAGGAGCTCAGAGACCTGCTGACTTCACGTTCAGGTTAGACACACGTTTATTATTACAACATAAATCCTTAAAAACATGCCTTAGATTTCTTCTCGGGAACCAAACATGGCTTGTAACATAAAGCTTGGACCTGTGTTAACGTTTAACAAAGACACCCATGTTTTTTGTCCAGGAAAGTATTTGATCATATTTTGGTTGTGAGAAGAAGATTAGATGTTATCTCCAGCATCAGCATGCACTTAATCATACAATGATGTCCAGGAAACCAGTGTTAAGATATCATTCACTGTTTTTGGTAATAAAATGGCATCTAATGCCGAGGAGAGGAGGGTTCTTTTGTCCATAAGACCTCTAAGACTTTTGATCATTGTATGAAAATAGTTCAGACTTTATATGTTATTGTGCCTCAGGAGGTAGAGTGGTCGTCCACCACTCGGAGGTTTGGTGGTCGATCCCCGGTTTGCAAGAACCTAAACCCCAAATTGCTCCAGATGTGTGAATGTGTGTTTATAACTCCTGATGAGCAGGTGGCACCTTGTATGGCAGCCTCTGCCTCCAGTGTATGAATAATAATAATAATAATAATAATAATAATAATAATAATAATAATAATAATAATAATAGTAATAATAATAATAATAATAATAATAATAATAATAATAATAATAATAATAGTAATAATAATAATAATAATAATAATAATAATAATAATAATAATAATAATAATAAGCTTTATTTGTATAGAGCCTTTCATACAAGAGTTGCAGCCCAAAGTGCTTCACAGCAGAAACATAAAACATTAGTACAAGATTAGACATTTACAGTACAATAATAATCTAATACACAGTGTGGCTGTAAATGTGAAATAGCATTAAAAATCACATATATTTACACACCATGGTCCTCTCATCAAGCACTCAACTATCACTCCCGCCTATCATTACACATTACACTATAGACTATGGTGGTACATCAAGGCGTGCTACCCGAGCCGAAGGGACAAAGCAAGGGCCGTCGCCTCTCTTACCCGTAATCCTCCTGTGATACAACACTTTGCTGCCTTGTGTAACCCCACTGGACTCAATCTAGACCTCTCTGGGAGGATTTTCATCATTCATTAATCTTTACACTATCATCCAAGCTTCTCCTCGCACCTCTCAAAGGATTTATTTATTTTATATACACGTCAGGGCGGCGGCGGAGAGCCTCACTGAGGACTTTGTTCACTCAACTAGTTTCTCATTCTAACCATCAATTATTTATTGTAATAGCATTAAAAAATAGCATTAGTAAAATTGGAAAAGGCTAATAGTTAAGAGATAAAATAGCAGCTTTAATAAATAGATTAATTTAAATTAGTTTAAAATGGCATAAAGTAGCAGCATTAAAGATTGTATAAAATATCACCATTAAAAGGCTAAAGTAAAAATATATGTTTACTTTTGAAGATATTGAGCGAGCTTGCCTCCCTAATGTCTGCAGGTAAAGTGTTCCATAGCTTTGGTGTATAATTGCTAAAAGGATGCATCCCCGACTTTCTTTTGGATGTTTCTGGGAACATTTAATAAACCAGTAGTGGATGATCGTAATGTTCTTGGGGGCACATAGTTTATTAGAGAGTTGGCAGTGTAACTTCCATTTAGGGCTTTGTATACAAGAAGGAGGACCTTAGAGTAAATTCTAAAAGTTACTGGAAGCCAGTGTAGAGCAGCTAACGCTGCACTGATGTGGTCTCTCCTCTTGGTTCTGGTCAGCAGCCTCGCTGCAGCGTTTTGGATGAGCTGAAGTCTCTCCGTTGTTTTTTTTGGAAGGCCGGTAAAGAGTGCATCACAGTAATCGAGTCGGCTTGAGATAAAAGCATGAATTAGTTTTTCAGCATCCGTTTGATTTATAAATTGTCTGATTTGAGCTATATTTCTAAGGTAGAAGAATGATGTTTGTGTCACCTTGTTTATGTGGGAATTTAAAGCTTAGATCTGAGTCTATGATAACACCAAGACTTGTAACTTCAGGTTTAATCAAAGGAGTAAGTTTCCCCATGTTATTCAGCATCATCTCTCTGTTTGTTACAGGACCTACTAGTAGGATTTCAGTTTTGTTCTCATTTAATTTTAAGAAATTATTGCTCATCCATTTATTTATTGCTGACAGACAGGTGGTGATGGAGTTAACAGCTGTAGTATCATTTGGTTCAGCAGAGATGTACAGCTGTGTGTCATCTGCGTAGCTATGGAAGCACACATTGTGTTCTCTAATGATGTCCCCCAGTGGTAGCATGTATAGGGAGAACAGTAATGGACCGAGGCAGCTCCCTTGTGGAACTCCAAAGTGGCCATCATGCTTCTCTGACACATGATCTCCAAGCCTGACAAAATACTTTCTCCCTTTGATATATGTTCTGAACCAGTTTAATACACAGTCAGAGAGACCAACCAGTTTTTCTAGACGATTAATTAGGATGTCATGGTCGATCGGGTCAACTGCTGCGCTCAGGTCTAGCAGGATAAGAATTGAGACCTTGTTTGTGTCAGAGTTTAGTCTGAGGTCACTAATTAGTCAGAGCAGTTTCGGTGCTGTGGCATGCTCTGAAGCCTGATTGAAATTCCTCCAGGATGTTGTTTTCTTTATTTGGACCGAGACTATTTGTTCTAGTATTTTGCTGATGAATGGAAGGTTAGATAATAAGCTCAGTTAATGTGTGTGTGGATGGGTAAATGCGGACATGTGTTGTAAAAGCACTTTAAGTGGTCGCAAAGACTAAAAGCGCTTTATAAATGCACTCCATTTACCATTTGTGATAAACGTATGTGAGCTGGCTGCTTCAGCTTTGTAATGTTGCTTTTAGGTCTGCAGAAGAAAGGGTTGGCAGAACAGCCGAGTGAGAGGAACTTCTTCCTGCGAATGAAGAACACGCTGACCAGCAGGGGGCGCACTGTCAACATCAAGTCTGCTGTCTGGAAGGTTCAGTGTTACCAAAAACTGTATATAAAATCACACACTTGTCTCAGTGTCCAGCTGAGAACAGCTACTCACACAAACACACAAACACACTCGTGCACCTGCTACACAGCAACTTCTGTTAGTCATGCCTAATATAATAGTGGGGAGGAACATTTTCTTTACTTATAATAAAAAACTTCTAGAAGCATCTAATTCCTTCCAACGCAAAGCTGCAGACGGAAGCTTTGGATTCAAGTATCAAACAAGGGAGTTCCCATCTTTAACCTGGGAAAATTAGATGTTCTATTAACTGTAGAATATAATTAAGGCAGTGGCGGTCATGCTTTGCAGAGCGACACAGCTTGATTATTTTACTATTAGGCCTCTGCATTGAATGGACTTTGTGCAGTTTGGGAAAATATGTAGGATTGAGATATTGACCTAAACTGCTAAATATATATAATTATTTTAAAATCTTGGGGAAAGGTTTTGCCCCTAAATCACATTCTGAGATTCCCTGCCATTTTTGACCTCTGCCCTTAATTTCTGACGCTGACTTTGTGAAGAATAAACCTTTTTAACAGCAGAACATTTGAAATGTTAAGGAGGGCTGCATTCCACTGAGGGGAGTTCCTGGTATTGTGCACGCTGGCTCGCTGGAACATCTTACAAACTGTCTGCTGTAAAAAGGTCCATGGTCAGCCTGAAAGACTTGACTTGCATTTTGACTGAAGACTTGTGACTGGACTTGATGACTTCAAAGATACTTTGAGATGTGTCCGGGGTACATTGTATTATCTAGATAAAGTTCTTGTGCGGTTGTCAGTGTTAAGACGACATTAAGCATGGCTACTTTTGTTTTGTTTGTTTTTAATAAAACATGTTTTATTCTCAGTACATGAAGGTATCAATAAAAGCATTATGTTGGGATTTGCTCTGAAATGGGATGTAAAACTTGAAACAATACTCCTCCATGTTGAATGAATCTTCCCTTTGTTGCTGCAGGTCCTCCACTGCACAGGTCACATCCGTCAGTTGTCGCCCCCTGCAGGCCGAGTGATGACTCTGCTGTGTGAACCTGTCCCTCACCCGTCCTGCGTGGAGCTCCCTCTGGACACCTGCACCTTCCTCACCCGCCACAGCATGGACCTGCGCTTCACACACTGCGAGGGCAGGTAGGATGAACGTGACCCTGACCTTTGACCTCCGTGTGGATGGGAGGCTTGAGAAAAGACAGGTTCTCCTTTTGGAGGAAAAAATAAATCACATCTCAGACAGAAAGAAGAGACAGAAGAATATCTCTGAACATTTTCATCATTTTAATTCTGTTGTTTTTTCTTCCATCTCGCTGTTTCCAGGGTGACAGAGTTGGTGGGATACAAACCTGAAGATCTGATTGGCCGCTCAGCCTATGAGTTTTATCACGCGCTCGACTCTGATCACGTCAACAAGAGCCTGCACACGTGTGAGTTTCAATGCGTGTGTACCGAGGAAAATAACATACTGTACATGTAAATACATTACAATCAAATCTAACAGTGATTTTAAACAACGCTGTAAAGTTTCACTCGTGTCAACCTGGCTTCAATATACCTGTATACCATACAACTACCTGAGCACACTATTATTAGTGTATAAACATGTAGACATACTTTTGAAACACAACATTTATCGTTGCAGTTTTTTCCCGTCACTTTGGTAGAACATTTTCTAATCATCCTGAAAGGATTGTAGGTCATTGAAGCCCACAGAGGAATGTTTAACTTCTTTATTTGAGACAAAGCAGACAGAGAATGCAGCACGTACAGGAGCATTATTCTGTCAATGCTCGAGACTTCTGGTCCTTGTGTCCATCCTTTAGAAGACAGTCTTTGTTTATGTTTGGTGTAGTGCTGTCCAAAGGTCAGGTGAGCACCAGACATTACCGTTTCCTGGCCAACAGCGGCGGCTTTGTCTGGGCGGAGACTCAGGCGACCGTCCTCTACAGCAGCAAGACGTCACAGCCCGAGGCCGTCATCTGCCTCAACTTCATACTCAGGTATTTCAAAAGCAGCGAGCTATCGATCAGACGGGAGTAACTTCATCCAACATTTAGCCTCGCATTGACCATATAACCTTTTCTTCTATTCACTTGTTCTTTACTGTGGATTTAATGGTTTAATGCTGTTCTGTGTCTATTTGTGTATTTACATTGACTTTTTCATTATTTGAGCCTCTTTATTTGTGTACTGTTATTCTTTATTTCATTATTTTCCCTTTTCTTCTTGTTTATAGATCTAGATCTATTTATAGATTTCATTATTAATTAACTTTTATTTATTTGATTTTCCTGCTGCTGAAAGGCATTCCCTTTATGAGCTGCAATTTAGTTTTTCATTATCTAAATAAAGAATAAAGTCTGGACAGAGTCAGTATGTTAGGTTTGTAACAGAAGACGTGGAAAAGGATGTAGTGTAGCGTTGCATAATAGATGCAGTGAATTACAAACTCATTAGTGACCAAAAACACCAACTTTATTCACTCTTTATTTCCTTCTCCATCCGCTCCTCTCTCTCTTCTTCGCCTCGTCTTCTTCTTCTACAGTGCCGTGGAGCAGCCAGACGTGGTTTTCTCCGTGGAGCAGGTCCGCTGTGGCCGGCTGCCTGAAGCTGAACCACACTCACCAGCAGTTGCACCAGAGGATTGTGGGACTTCTGACATCAGCGACAGTGAGCGTCTCTGCAGCTCCAGTCAGTCTGAGGACGCCGGTTTGAATCCCAGCAGCGCTGCAGAGCTCTTCTTCAAAGTGAAGGAGATTGTGGAGGAGCTTTTCCAGCCCTCTCCGGAGGCCGATGGCGTCATTGTCCCGCTGACAGGAGGTGAGACGGACCGAAGACATTTAGATTTACTCAAGCCCCAGTGATGAAGTGTTTTATTAGTTTATCTGAGACGTAGCATCTTGTATAATGTTACACTTTCTTACTCATTCAAGTTGTACTTCAGTCAGCAGCACGGTGTCTGCTGTTAGAACAAAACAAGACTAAGAGTCTACTAGGCCTGTGCAAAGTAGTTCAGAGCTTCATTCATAACGTTGACCTTCAAATTAATATTATTAATAACTTGTGAGCTGTGTGTGAGTCTCTCTCTGACACACATACAGCGAGCGCTGCGGCGCGTCCTCGTCTGTGTCTCAGTCCAAAAGATTGGAATCATTTCCCAAATTCACATGTTTTTATCTCATGAAATATTCTGCTTCAATCCATTTTCAATATAATATTTATTCATATCATTTCACACGAGGCTCATCTTTTGACTTTATTATCAAAGAGCTTCAGATGTACAAAGGTTGAGTTTTAAACTTATTAGTTCACTTCTATCTTCTCACACACTCGCACACACAGATTTTGTTGAGCTGTCGTTCTCCAGTCTCTGCGGTGAAACCTCGCTGCCAGAGCACCCTCAGGACCTGTGCACTCCCCAGCTGAGACAGCTCCTCTCACCCATCTTCAGCCCCATCACTCCACCTTCCTCATCATCACCAGTCTCCTCACCTGATTTTCAACTGGTAAATATGAGCCTTAAACCTTTTTTTAAACTCACATTCATTTAAATACATTTGGTGTATTGGATCCAAATGAAACTGAAGGTTTAGTCTCATCCTAATGGTTGTTTCTTTTCTGCGGATAAGGAGGTGATGGATCTGGACATGTTGGCTCCGTATATCTCTATGGACGATGACTTCCAGCTGACGGTGTTCAGCAGTTTGCCAGAGGAAGCCGACAAACCTCCGTCTGAACCCTCAACCGTCACAGGCCGCAGGAAACGGTACGACGGGCTCGCTCTGTGTGACTCTTATATGTGTCTGTGTAAAGCCTTTGATAATCAGTCCGACGTTTACAAAGCAGGACTGACGGATGAGAAGTGGAACTGCAGAAACCTGAACATGTTTCTTTGTGAGCAGCCATCATGACATTAGCTTGTCAAGTATTTCTCTCCAAAGTCAATGAAACAGTACAGTCAGAAAACATTGCTGCTACAATATGATTAGCTTTTATTCTACATGTAGCTGAGACCTTTTTTTTGTTTGCACAATAAAAGAAGCAGCAGAAACACAAAAGAGAATCAAGTTGTGGAGGTGAGGAAAGAAAACAAGCTCAGAGGCTTATAGAAGGAATTTCACCTCAATAAGCATTACAAGCAAATACAAGTCATGTAATCAACAAACGTAAACACACAAACAATTATAGAATCTAAAAGTAGAAACATAAAGAAATGTATCGAGAGTCCTTGTGTTCACTCTTTACGTGAAAGAGAATTCCAGTCAGATGTGATGAGTGATGACAGTTAGCTTCATCAGACACCAGTGAGGACTTAAATGTTTAAATGTGCGGCTTGTCTCGTATTTTTGTTATGTACATCAGTTTGGCTGATTCTGTAAAGGCACAGGTAGAGAAGCACGCTGATGCAAAATGTTCTAAATGTAAATACAGGTTTGATATGTACATTTGTTAAAGATGTGTAGAATATTGAGCAGACTGAGTGTCCTGCTGCTAAATGTGGCAATTCTGCTAAACTCCTTTTGTAAAGTATAAAGCTTACGAAGGTGAGTGGGATAAGTAGCTCCACAAATTATATTGCAGTGTGAAGTGAGGAGAGATTAGGCTGTAACACAGAGTTAATAAACACTTCTGATTAATTAAAAATGAAGTCGACTTAACTACTCTCAGACTTTTACATCTAGTAAAATGTCTGAATGTAAAGTTTGTCCTGAGGGTGGCGCCACAGGAAAAAACATGTTGTTGGCTAACATTTTAAAAAAGTGCTAACTTTAGCCTCTTACCTGCTTAAATGCAGGTTGTAAATGCAGGTTTATAATGCAAATCTAAAAACTCAGCATGACAATATATGTTCCACATGGTTTCCAATCTCAACGTCTCTCTTTTAGGACTCATAACCCAGATGAGGAGATGCTGATGATTCAGGACAAGAGACAGAAACAAGAGCCTTCCTCAATAGAAGAGGAACTTCTTCTCCTGGTGAGTGGAAGGAAAACAAATATCCAGCAGCTTCAAGACATTTACAAAGTGCTTTAGAGAATGAAAGGACCGGAACCTCAAGAACGTTCCACCTTATTTAATATTGATTCAACATTTACCTGGAACAAGTGAAACGTTCAAAGCAAAGATCTGCAGGAAGATCATTTGACATGATAGAAGACATTTGTAAGTCTGACCTTTTTTGAGTTGGATGAGGAGAACACAGTTGAGACCGTCAAATGAAACGACAATCCCCGTTAGTTTTCTTTGAGCTTTGAAATCCCACAGATCTCAGGCTGATCACCACACAGACGCTCGTATAATATATACGAGCGTCTGTGTGGTGATCAGCCTGAGATCTGTGGGATTTCACTGCAAACAGATACACACATATATATATATATATATATATATATATATATATATATAGGGCTTCAAATTCACAGAATGATTCACCCCAATAAATGAAAATTGTTCAAGATGTTTGATTTTATTAAATTAAGCATTGACTTGTTGTTTAGGCTTCTGCTGCTTCCTCTGTAAATGTTTTATACTCCGTCTTCAGAGCTGTCTGGAGGAAACCAACCAATCAGATTTGTTCCTGGAGCTGGCTCCTGCAGGGCGGAGTCAGCTGCTCACAGACAGAGACCCGATTTTAGGAGCCATACAGGGACTGTGTGATACTGCTGGTAAGATTATCTCACACACACACACACACACAGACGCTTGTTAGCCCAGCAGTGTTTTACATGTTAGCTATTGAGTGAAAGTATTGAAATAGAATAGTGAATATAAATATAATGCACACATTTCATGTCACATTCAGGAGGCACTGTGTACTACATTATTAAACTTTCATCTCGTACTATACAATTACTTTTCTATGACATACTATTTAAAAACATTTCTTTATGACTTTTAATGACTTTCTAATGACATATGCGATGACACTTTTTATGACACACTGTACTAACCTTTTTAAATGCTATACATTTGTATGTATGAAATATGCATCTCTTATCTTGACTTAGATCTCAGTCAGTATTTATGAAAGCTGTTGACCAGGCAGATTAAAGGTTATGTGATTGTATTTACCTGTGAGCCAGAACACTTCTGGAGGTGGTCCGATCATACTGTGAATTTACGCCTATTATTACTAATACATATTTCCTAATCCAGATGGCATGTTAAAATCTGGTTTAAATGAGATGTTTGTGTCTCTCTCTTCCAGCTGTGATGAGGGACACATCCACACCTCGTCCCACTGACCTGTCGCCGCCGCTCTCGCCTATGACTTGAGTCAACGCAGGACACGGATATAGACTCACACGCTGCGTAACCATGCTGTTACCAAACCAGCACAGTCACAAACCACGCTGCAGTTTGCAGTTTTTTTCAGTTTGTGTTTTCTTCCAAGTCACACCGACAAACAGGTGTGAATATCAGTGGCATATACTTATACACTGAACTCTTATTACTGTGTTACCTAGAGGACAATCGTCTCCATATTACTCTTGGTGTTTATTTTAATCTTCAGGTGGGAGGGGTTTACCGCGTCGAACACTACAGGCTAACGTTAGACATCAATCACAGAAACGTTTAGTAACATTTCAGACACATCGCTATGACTGAAATGTCTCCTGTGTTATCAAAGGGGACTAGAACTAACTAAATAAATAGAATGCAGTTTGATTGATTTGGATAAACTTGCAGTACAAACAGTAGCGTCGGTTGTTTATGCATCCATTAAGAATGTCATTAAAATACTAGTTTTAATTGTCAATGTAAGTTTGATTTTATAACACGTATACATACGAGATGTAACAAGAGTAGATTTGTATTTTTCAGCGGCAGTGTTGAGTGAAACATTGTGATGCTTCTGTTATTTTATGAACTGCAGACTATTGGTCCTCATTCAGTGTAAAATGTCCATTTCTGTTTATTTCTAAAAAGTTCTCTGTGCCTTTTTTATCATCCAGTGAAAGACGAATGAAATATGCTTTCTATCATTTTTACAGTTTTTATCCCGTTTGCATTCTTAAGCTAAATAAAGCTGGTGAAGCAGAAGCTGCCGTGTGGTCTGTGTGCAGAGCTGAAGCCTGGATCAGGGCGGAGCGGCTCCATCTGTACACCATCGTCAGGGAATGTTTATCTCCTGCGTTCACTGACGCAGCTCTGAAACAGAAAACACATTGTTGGTGTCAATGTGAACGAAGACTCTAAGCTTGAGCGTTAACTCAAACACAAAAACAATAATCACAACATTCAATATAAATAAATATAGACATCTCTGCGGTAAAACAAATGTCTTATCTTGTTCATAAGACCTGGTGGAAAGTTACTGAATACATTTATTCAAGTACTGTTGGAATACAAGTTTTCTATTTCATGCCACTTTACTTCTACTCCACTACATCTCAGAGGCCAATATTGTACTTTGTGACTTTGCAGATTTAGTTGATGAATACAAAATCAACATAATGATGACAATGTAATTACTAATTATAACCAAATATTTTCATTTGAAATGGGCTATTCTGCATTATGAGTACTTTTACTTTTGGTACTTTAAATATATTTAACTTGTAACAGATATTTCTACACTGTATTGCTACTTTTACTTTAGTAACACTTCTGAATACTTCTCACAGCCTGAGTGCAGCCTGGGGAAATGTGGGTGAAGATGTTCCCATCACAGTAACTAAATTCGCCCAGTTTGCACAATCTCTTTCTGGTTTCACACGGTTCACTGGAAGGTGAAGGAAGTACTCAGATCTTGTACTTCAGTAAAAGCAGATATACAACGATGTTTAAATACTGTTACAAGTAAATTACAAGTACCTCCAAAGTGTACCTAAGTACAGTACTTGAAGGTGAACTACTTTGTTACTTTTCACTGTATAAATCTGACCTGAGGATTGAACTCCTCCAACCCCTCCCTTCTTACCAGTCGGACCGTTTTGAAAGAGGGGGACAACATTTCATTGTCTCTGCTAAATGTTTCCTTTCTGGTTAAACTTATGTAACTCAGTCTCTTCTTGTACTCAGTGTTCAAAGGTAACTTCCTGTTTATAATGTGGTTTATAATCCTCATACTATGGGCAGTGGAGGGGCAGGGGGATTACAAAACACTGGTTGATAAATTACTCATGAGCCATTCAGAGTTCATCCATTCCTCACCTGAAGAAGAAAACTTAAGTGACTGAAAGCAAAACGACAATAAAACAAGAGAACAAAGATCGCCATCCTACAAATACACACAGTCAGAGGTGGAAGAAGAATTCAGATGTTCCACTTCAGTACAAGTAACAATACCACAGTGTATAAATACTCTGTTTAAAGTACAAGTAACAATACCACAGTGTATAAATACTCTGTTTAAAGTACAAGTAACAATACTACAGTGTAGAAATACTATGTTTAAATTACAAGTAACAATACCACAGTGTATAAATACTCCGTTTAAAGTACAAGTAACAATACCACAGTGTATAAATACTATGTTTAAAGTACAAGTAACAACACCACAGTGTAGAAATACTCTGTTTAAAGTACAAGTAACAATACCACAGTGTATAAATACTCTGTTTAAAGTATAAGTAACAATACTACAGTGTATGCATACTCTGTTTAAAGTACAAGTAACAATACCACAGTGAATAAATACTCTGTTTAAAGTACAAGTAACAATACCACAGTGTATAAATACTCTGTTTAAAGTACAAGTAACAATACCACAGTGTATAAATACTCTGTTTAAAGTACAAGTAACAATACCACAGTGTATAAATACTCTGTTTAAAGTACAAGTAACAATACTACAGTGTAGAAATACTATGTTTAAATTACAAGTAACAATACCACAGTGTATAAATACTCTGTTTAAAGTACAAGTAACAATACCACAGTGTATAAATACTCTGTTTAAAGTACAAGTAACAATACTACAGTGTATAAATACTATGTTTAAATTACAAGTAACAATACCACAGTGTATAAATACTCCTGTTTAAAGTACAAGTAACAATACCACAGTGTATAAATACTATGTTTAAAGTACAAGTAACAATACCACAGTGTATAAATACTCTGTTTAAAGTACAAGTAACAACACCACAGTGTAGAAATACTCTGTTTAAAGTACAAGTAACAATACCACAGTGTATAAATACTCTGTTTAAAGTATAAGTAACAATACTACAGTGTATGCATACTCTGTTTAAAGTACAAGTAACAATACCACAGTGAATAAATACTCTGTTTAAAGTACAAGTAACAATACCACAGTGTATAAATACTCTGTTTAAAGTACAAGTAACAATACCACAGTGTATAAATACTCTGTTTAAAGTACAAGTAACAATACCACAGTGTAGAAATACTATGTTTAAAGTACAAGTAACAATACTACAGTGTATAAATACTCTATTTAAAGTACAAGTAACAATACTACAGTGTAGAAATACTATGTTTAACGTACAAGTAACAATACCACAGTGTATAAATACTCTGTTTAAAGTACAAGTAACAATACTACAGTGTAGAAATACTATGTTTAAAGTACAAGTAACAATACTACAGTGTAGAAATACTTTGTTTAAAGTACAAGTAACAATACTACAGTGTAGAAATACTATGTTTAAAGTACAAGTAACAATACTACAGTGTAGAAATACTTTGTTTAAAGTACAAGTAACAATACTACAGTGTAGAAATACTATGTTTAAAGTACAAGTAACAATACTACAGTGTAGAAATACTTTGTTTAAAGTACAAGTAACAATACTACAGTGTAGAAATACTATGTTTAAAGTACAAGTAACAATACTACAGTGTAGAAATACTTTGTTTAAAGTACAAGTAACAATACCACAGTGTAGAAATACTATGTTTAAAGTACAAGTAACAATACCACAGTGTAGAAATACTATGTTTAAAGTACAAGTAAGTAGTCTATAAAGATGTGTTGCACTTTACAGTCTTATGTGATGTTGGTTTGAAACATCTTAAATAGTAATTAACTTAAATGTAGTGTCGAAGAACACACAATATATTTTCCAGAAGCGTGTTGGAGTTGATTAATAAAATGGAAATGAAAGTCTCTTGACATTCTACTGAAGCACCGTACTGGAGTAAATGTACTTAGTTACTTTCCACCACAGGTTTAGGTAAACGGGTTTGTCTTTATCAATGACTCCTCATTCATTCATCTGACTGTAACCACAGCTGACTGCTTACAGTAAACACAACAAGCTCTTCTCCTTTTTCATTTCCTCACTCATCCAACCGACTTCTCCTCGAACACACTCAGGATTCATACCAGAGCAGGAAGTCACGTTAACCCTTAATCTCCACATCACATGTCACCACTGCACTGCAACCGCTCCTAATCATTCTTAACAAAAGATTCACAACGTTTCCCCAGAATGAATGTTTGAATCATCTTGTCCTGTTTCCAGCCTCACAGGAACGGTTTCATTTTTACAGAAGCAACAGCAGCAGTTTGTTTGGCATAAATACAAAAACACAATCACACGGCCACACTTATCAACTGTAGTGCAGCGGTGGAATGTAACTGAGTAACTAAACACTTTTGACGTAGGCCTACTAAATATTTAAAACGCCTCTTGGTGTCTGGGCTGTTTTTCTGAGAAACGTGTTGAGATTCTCCTTGTTATTAAGCTCACCTTCTCTTCCCATCAACAGAGGGAAACAATCATTAACTTTATTACTCAGTGTTGCTGTTGTGGTGCGTGTGGACTAACCGGCAGCCGGTAGAGGGGAAAGGTCGGATCAAACCTTCAGAGAAAGAGGGAAAACCTTGAGTTTAAGTTCATTTGCTTCCATAACTTGTCAATCTTTAGGACGAGCGGAAAGAAAACATCCAAAATCCACGTTTAGGTGTTTATTATACCAGTGGTTCCCAAATAGTGTGCCATGAGATGAATGCCGGATTTTGAAACAAGTAGGCCTAATGCATTTAACTGTACACAAGGTTATGAATGATATTTACTTCAGTGTTTCCTCTAGGTTTACTGCTCTGGGGGGTGCTGCCTGGGCTGGATGAGGTCCGTGCGTGGTGCAGATTTTTTAAGTTCTCTCCTCTCCTTTCCTCCGCTCTGTCTCTGACTGTAAGTGTGTGCGCTGGCGCGCGCGTGTGTGTAGGTTCGGAATCGGAGCTCCGCCCTTCACGAAGTAGAGGAGAGAATGTAACGCAAAGCAACTGAAACGTGCACATAAATTAGATAAATAACATAAGCATACGTTTATTTTATTTAATAAAAGAGCACCTGTTCGATGTGAAAAGTGAGTTGTAAATATATTTTAAAAAACAAAAACATCTTGAATTTCAGGGGGGGAGCAGCGCAGGGAGGCACTGTACTTTATCCTACACACTTATCTCACAATATAGAAACAATAGGTCTTATATGCTTTGGCCTAAACATAAATAAAACAATCGTTAAAAAAAAATAAGAAATCTGTCAAAGCTAACCCGTTTTAGGCATTTGCGCATGGTGAGAAATATTAGAGTGTGACACATCAAAGGCTCTCTGCTGGTGTGAAGGAGAATAGCTTCTTACAAGGACTAAATAAATAAATGTTCGCAGAGTGATGATAGTGATACTTGTCAGAGACGGGATTTTGCCCGGATATGAACACAGGTGTGCCTTGAGATTTTGGCTTGGTCTTTGGTGTGCCTTGGCCACAAAAAGTTTGGGAACCCCTGTATTATACAACACTTTGTCTATTTGTATCTGTAGATTTCTCCTGAATTCACCAAAAGTTAGCATTAAATAATGTTTAATTTACATATTTAAACATAACATTTTGGAAAACTTGTAATACAGAAGATATGTGTCTTAATGTTATTAATCAACTGGGGACGTTTCATGGTGATATCTATTAGTTCACCATTAGTGTCTCCCTTAAAACATCGCAACATACACAGACATACAGACTTGTAGAAAACATTTAAAACCAGAGTTTTATGTGGATTTTTGGAATTTGATGAATTGTTTGAGGATTGGATTAAAATCTCAAACCAAAAACTTGAGCAGCTGCTCTGCAAATGCTGCTAGATCTCCGAAATTAAAAACAAACTTTAAAATACCAGCAGTGTGGGGAATGAAAATGATTCCTTTACCTTTGGAGAATGTTTCTGTCCATCTGCTGTGCAAAACACATCAGCGTGTCCTGCATCATGATGAACTTTAATCAAGTCACAAACAAGACCAAGATGTCAAACATCTCCACATTTATTAATCATATCATTCTGTGCAATAATTCAATGTACAAATAATCTCTGTAAATATTACAATCCATATAATAGTTAAGATGTGTTGCCACAAAATGAAACATAAAATACATTCAAGGTCTGTGAAGGCGTCAGTGGCTCTGCAGAGGTTAAAGAGTGTGAGAGAGCAGCCAGAGGAGCCGAGGACACACGAGTCAATGTTTGATCACGTTCAGCTTTTCTGGTCCTGGGGGGGTTTCTGCAGATTGTGGAATGAACGCTATTAAAAGCACCAATGTGTCTGCACCGATGCCACCAGGGCAAATAAATGTACACTTGTTTCAATATGATTTTTCACTGTACATTTAAATGAATCGGAATACTTTAATACTATAACACCACTGAATGAACACTGGAGACACACTCAAAGACTAAGACCAAGGATTTCTGAGCAGGTCTCCAAATATCTGCTGAAAATAAGTCTCACGTCAGGCTGTTTGTGTCACCATCTGTTACCTGAGTGTCTGCACAGCAGTGGTGGAAAGTAATTAAGTACACTTACTGAAGTACTTTACTTAAGTACACTTAATGATATACTGTACTTAAGTACACTTAATGATGTACTGTACTTAAGTACACTTAATGGAGTACTGTACTTAAGTACACTTAATGAAGTACTGTACTTAAGTACACTTAATGAAGTACTGTGCTTAAGTACACTTAATGGAGTACTGTACTTAAGTACACTTAATGAAGTACTGTGCTTAAGTACACTTAATGAAGTACTGTGCTTAAGTACACTTAATGAAGTACTGTGCTTAAGTACACTTAATGAAGTACTGTACTTAAGTACACTTAATGAAGTACTGTACTTAAGTACACATCTGAGGATCTTTACATAAATGTTTCCATTGTATGCAGATTTCTACTTCACTACTCCACTTCACCTCAGAAGTCAAGATTCTACTTTTTACTCCACTACTTTTTTCTGACAGCTTTAGCTACTTTTCAGATTCCAGTTTCTCATCTCCTCTCTGTCCAGTGAAAACCATGTACCTCCAGATGTGTTGATGTTTGTGATAGACTGAAGGATGAAGTGTTGCTTTACGTGTTGAGAAGACTTCTTAATCTAAATAAACTTTTGAAAAAGCAACATACACATTAATGCAGCAGTAATATTAATCCAAAAACATCATATATAATAGAAAATCACTGACAGGAACATTTTTACTGCACACTTTCACTTGTAGCCTACACTCTGCTGATGCATACTTTTACTTCACTAAGCTTCTGAGTGCAGGACTTGTGTGGTATGAGTACTTTTACTTAAGTAACAGATCAGAGTACTTCTTCCACCACGCTGGCTTCAACAACAACACGAGAGAAACGTTTCTACAAGAGATAGAATCAGACAGAAGTGGAATAGAGTCTGTTGCCGTGGAAACACACAGGGTTTTTGAAACGGCACAATCGGTCCGTACTGACGGGAAGGATGGACGACGTCTCCAGAGCAACACTGAGCGCGCGCACACGCACACACACACACACACACACACACACACACACACACACACACACACACACACACACACACACACACACACACACACACACACACACACACACACACACACACACACCTATTATAAACAATGAAATACATTCTCATCACACTAAAAACAAGGCATTCAGGATATGAAGGTTAACCTGCTCCTCTGTCACTTAAATTCACACAACACATTATTCAATCAACATTTCACGTATAAAGGAACTTAAGTCCTCTTCTGTCAGATCTTTGTGACCTCACAAGAGGCCGACCAGGGCTTATCAGCTTCATCTAAACTAGCGTGTGATTGGACAGAGTGTCCTGATGCTGGTGAGCTGCAACCAACCAGGAAAGGTGCAGGAATCTGCGGTCAGTCTGTGTTTTTTTTTCTTTATTTTCCATCTGCAGAGTAACCACTGCAGCTGTCAATCAAAATGCTTCATTGCTAAACAACATGTAGTCACATATGAACCCCACAGTCTGTCAGTCAAGTGTCCTTGTCATCTGAAAATGCAACATGTAGCTGCCGGACGTCCCCGTCACTCATCCTGTCTCTGTGCAGCGATGACTGGACCTCCTCGTAAGGGGGCGGGGGGTTGCCGGGGCTGGACAGGAGCGGGCGGTGACTGCCGTCCGATTGGTTGATAAGAGACGACGGGTGACAGCTGGGAGCCTCCTGAGCCAATAGGAGCTGGGTGGGTCCCGGCGCTGAGCAGGCGGGGAGGCGCTGCCCCCAGCTGCCGTAAACCGCCTCCTCATAGGAGGGGAGGGAGACAGGAAGTCCATCCATCAGGTCCAGCTGGTCTGAAGAGCGACGGCTGCTGGGACACACAGACACAATTAAAGACACTGAATATTTTGACCTGTGAGCTCAAACATTTATTATAAAATGTAGTTCAGCTTGTTCCTCAGAGTATCCAGTAGACCCCACCGCCCAATCCCATGAGCTCCTTCCTCGACACCTGTCACATCTGAAATATGTCAGATGTCTGAGAGGACTGCTCGATACTTCTGAACGGTCTTTGATGCTTTTAGGTTGTAGAAAGTCCTCTCAATGTTAGTTTGTATGCAAAAACATCCTTTCTGTTTTTCAAACGAGCTGAGCTGCGACCACAGACATTCTCTCAGGGAACAAGGACCTCTGCTTCTGCTCACCTGTGTGATTGACAGGGGAAGAGGCGGGACTTGACGACCAGGCAGGCAGTAGTGGTGAGCAGGAAGATGGACACGCCCACCGCCGTTGTGGCCATGCTGGGCATCGAGTCGTTCACTCCGTCATCAGAGTTCATCTTTGGACCCTCTGAGGAGGAGACACATGTTTAAAGTAGGAGCAATGAATACAGACACAGACCACAAACGACAGACACAGACCACAAACTACAGACACAGACCACAAACTACAGACACAGACCACAAACTACAGACAGACACAGACCACAAACTACAGACACACACCACAAACTACAGTCACTGACACACACCACACACTACAGTCACTGACACACACCACAAACTACAGACATTCACCACAAACTACAGTCACTGACACACACCACAAACTACAGTCACTGACACACACCAAAAACTACAGTCACTGACATACACCACAAACTACAGACACACACCACAAACTACAGTCACTGACACACACCACAAACTACAGACATACACCACAAACTACAGTTACTGACACACACCACAAACTACAGTCACTGACACACACCACAAACCACAGACACACCACAAACCACAGAAACACACCACAGACTACAGACACTTACACACACCACAAACTACAGTCACTGACACACACCACAAACTACAGTCACACACCACAAACTACAGTCACTGACACACACACCACAAACTACAGTCACTGACACACACCACAAACTACAGACACTGACACACACCACAAACTACAGACACTGACACACAACACAAACTACAGAAACACACCACAAACTACAGACACTGACACACACCACAAACTACAGTCACTGACACACACCACAAACTACAGACACTGACACACAACACAAACTACAGAAACACACCACAAACTACAGACACTGACACACACCATAAACTACAGACACTGACCACAAACTACAGACACTGACACACAACACAAACTACAGAAACACACCACAAACTACAGACACTGACACACACCACAAACTACAGACACTGACACACACCACAAACTACAGACACTGACACACACCACAAACTACAGACACACACCACAAACTACAGACACTGACACACACCACAAACTACAGTCACTGACACACACCACAAACTACAGACACTGACACACAACACAAACTACAGAAACACACCACAAACTACAGACACTGACACACACCATAAACTACAGACACTGACCACAAACTACAGACACTGACACACACCACAAACTACAGTCACTGACACACACCACAAACTACAGACACTGACACACAACACAAACTACAGAAACACACCACAAACTACAGACACTGACACACACCATAAACTACAGACACTGACCACAAACTACAGACACTGACACACAACACAAACTACAGAAACACACCACAAACTACAGACACTGACACACACCACAAACTACAGACACTGACACACACCACAAACTACAGACACACACCACAAACTACAGACACTGACACACACCACAAACTACAGTCACTGACACACACCACAAACTACAGACACTGACACACAACACAAACTACAGAAACACACCACAAACTACAGACACTGACACACACCATAAACTACAGACACTGACCACAAACTACAGACACTGACACACACCACAAACTACAGTCACTGACACACACCACAAACTACAGACACTGACACACAACACAAACTACAGAAACACACCACACACCACAGTCACTGACACACAACACAAACTACAGAAACACACCACACACCACAGTCACACACCACGAACTGTACAACCCATCTGCTGCATCTATCGTCGAGCAAACATTGGCTGGTTTCAGCTTCACAAATGTGAAAATGTGCTGCTTTTTTTTTCTTTTTATGTAAGTGTATATTAAAATGTTAGGGTTTTTTTGGATGGCCCGTCAAATTGTTTATATTTTATTTTATATGTAAATATATATATTCCCTTATTTAGTACCACTTTTATATAAATATATGAACATATATAAATATTTTAATATTTATACATGTGTGTGTGTAAGCTGGAGGGGGCTACAGCTGCATGACATTGTGCAATCCTGTATTGTATAATTACAATAATAAAACCTTGAATCCTTGAATTGATAAATAAACATTATCTGCATTAATAATCAATGATTGCAGCCGCAGGTACAAAAAGATTTCTCTGGCCAATAATCCTACAGAAAAAAGAAGACGTGAAATTGCAAAGTGTTTGCATAAAGCTCGAGTTACAATGTTGATTTGGTGGTTGTATAAAAAATGCAAAAGGTAGATTTACGACAATGAGCAGAAGCTGTGACAGAAAGCCATCATCTCTGGTGGGAAAAACCGAGGAAGTCCCTTTACAGAAATAGATTATCAAATACATAATCTATGAGAGGAAGCTTTTTATCTAGATATGTGGTTTCTCTGAGCCGTAATAAGACGACATTGGCTTTCCATGAGGCTCTGACAGCGTCAACACAGAGGAAATGTTTAATGCATATTATGGTGGTGTCGCCCACTTCCTCTTTCTGTGTTCTGACTTCCTGTCGCATTGCATTTGAGTGAATGGTGACAGAGGAAGTCGAAACTGGTCTGAGCAATGCAGAGAGTCTGTTAAGTAGGTTAAAGGATGAAGTTTACATTAGAGGCATCAGCCCCAACATGCTGAGGTTTAATGTTTTAGTGATGTGATGCTGAGATGAAGATAATTCCTTCTGATCTTACAGATTAACATTTAGGACAAAACTCCATCTCAATCGATTGCAGAGGAGAAGTTGAGTTGAGCAACTACAAAATACAATTCAGATATAAGATTAACAATAAATAGTTTATTTTTAGATTGACACTGTTTATACAGTGGTGCACTCAGTTAAAAGTAGTAACACCACACAGTAAAATACTGCAAATAAAAGTCCTGCACTGAAAGTGTTACTTCAGTAAATATATACAAGTACAATCAGAAACTCACTTAAAGTATTAAAAGTGTATAAATGTAACATTTTACTCTTGTAGTTTTCAACTATTAACTGATGATTATTTATATTCTGGATTAATCTGCTAAATATTTTCTCCATTAATCGACTAATTAATTATTTTTTATTTATTTTTAAATCTTCACGTCTGAGAAGTTGGAACCCATGAAATGTTTTACATTAAAGATTACTTAAACTATTGAAACAGTTGCCAATAACTTTTCTGTCGACTCATCGTTTCAGCTGTTCTTGTATAAACTGTTGGGAAATTTGAATAGTAACTGTCAAAAAATGTAGTGGAGTAATAAAAAGTACAATATTTCCTTCTAAGATGTAGCGGAGTAGAAGTAAAAAGTAGCATGAAAAGAAAAGACTCAAGTAAAGTACAAGTATCTAGTCTAACAGTACTTGAGTAAATGCACTTCCACCACTGGCTGCACTATAAAACTCCTAGTGGCCTCTTAGAAGTGTTGACGCTCACACAGCCAGACTACGTCTCATGCGTGAAATCCACCATAACACATATTTTAAGTATACGGTAGGTAACCTCCCTGGGAGTCAAACCCTGTAACGCTACGACAACAATGACACGCCGTCTGAACACTCAAAACAAGAAGTAACCTTCATAAAATGAGTAATCAGCCGTCAAAGCATCAGGGTCATTGCTGCGCTGAGTCACGAGTGGATTATAAACTGAGCTAATCACTGAGGAACGCTGTGATGCTGGGGCTGCTGGGAAATGTCAAGAGATGTTCCGAGTCATTCCGAGAACATCTGCTCACGAATAAAGAATTTCAAAGCCCCATGATTATAAACCCAGAGAGCAGACAGAGGAAACCTTCGAGGCCACAGAGGGAATTAAATATTCTCCCTGCTACGTCCCCAAAGCAGTTCATGTAAAACTCTTGTTCAATCTGATCAATCAAAGGTTTGTAGGAAGAGACGAGTCATTGAAACACTAAAACGCCCAAAACTAGGTTTTCATTCTGTCAACCAGTGGTGGAAGAAGTACTGAGATCCTTTACTGAAGTAAAAGTATAAACACCATTGTCTAAAAGTACTCCATTGCAAGAACGAGTTAATTCAAAAGTACTTAAAGTATCAAAAGTAAAAGTGCTAATTCTTATGTTATTATAGAATATTATGTCATTGTGTTTTTATCACTTAAGCATTTTAATGTTGTAGTTTGTCAATGTATACTACTGACTATATTAGTAATATAGTGCTGCATCATATCGTCTGTTTGTATATGTTAAGTCACTGTGTCTAATAAATGTAGCAGAAAGTACAACATTTCTCTCTGGAGTAGAAATAGAAAGTAGCATAAAATTAAAAGTAAAGTACCTCAGATGTGTACTTAAGTACAGGACTCGTGTATTCAGTGTCTCTTACCTCTGATGGGGATGCAGGCAGGTATCGGAGGCTGCCACCTCCCGTGGCGGCACCTGGACACACGGACCTTGTTGTTGACGTGGTATCCGGGCTCACAGAAGAAGTGGATGGAGCTCTTGTGGGGGAAACCTCGGCACGGTGACGGATCACACCGGAAACCTCCATGTTCTGGCACCAGTGGGTGAGTGCAGTTACTCAGTCGGCCTGCACAGACACAAAACACAGTGATTGTGTCGCCGTTGTGCTCTGGAAATTAGTATAGCCTCTTCCTCACACGATTGCTATTAGTTAACGTTTAGATTTCAGCTACTGTCCACTAATCATTATTTTCATTGTCCAGTAATCCTTCTATTATTTTCTTGATTAATAAATTAGTTGTCTGAGCTAAAAAACAAATCTGAAAATGGTGAAACATATCTATCAGTGTTTCGCCAAAACTCACTGTCATAGAGGAATCAAGAAAGCAGAAAATATTCACATGTAAGAAGCTGGAGCCACAGAATGTTGACTTTCTTTTCCTTAAACAATGACAAACAATTAATCGATAGTTGGCAGTAATATGGGAATGAGATGTAGTGGAGTAGAAGTATAAAGTTGTATAAAATACTCAAGTAAAGTACCTCATATGAACTGAAGTAAATGAGTACACCAGCTGGGAAGAACACATATACATTAAGGTGATATTGTTACTGTGAACAAAGTGAGTAAAAGGCTCTATAGAGAGTCAGGTATTGGTTTAGATATTTATCTTTACACAGGAATGCTTTCTGCATACTGGGAGTTTTATTGCAGCATCAAAACGTTGCCCACAACCACTTCTGCCTTACCCAGTTGGCAGAGCAGCAAACACTTTTACCCACTTCCTCTATTGCTTCATCTTCCATCTTAAAAGTCTGCGTCTGCGGAATTATGGTTTCCACTGCCCCCGTACGCTCCTTCACCCCAAACATGAACACGTGAAGAGTAGGACAAGTCAGAGGCTAAGACTGGAAAATCACTAGAAGTGAAGCTACGACGAGAAAAGTCTAAATGGTTTCATGAGACATGAGAGTAAAAGCAATTATAAGTTCAAATGTAAAGTGACTGTAGCTCCAGAACGTTGATCATAATATGTTCCCATAACAAGAGGAAGAACCAGAGAGTTAAGTTTCAAACCTCTGAAACAGAAAGTGTCTACATCCTGCAACAAGCTGCAAAGCTGCAAAACACCGTGTGCCACTAATGAACATTTATCTGGGTCGTGTTAATAATTAAAGGTTGTTTATTACTAATATCCAGCAGTCAGCTTATATTAAATCCAAGAGGTTATATAAAATATAAAAACATGTTGGTTCTCAGGTAACTCAGATGTTTAACAGACCATGTTTTGTGACGAGTCTCCATTTTAAATGTCAGTAAGCATCTGTTTTTGTTATTTTGGTCATTTGGAGT
This sequence comes from Cottoperca gobio, assembly GCF_900634415.1. NCBI lineage: Eukaryota > Metazoa > Chordata > Actinopteri > Perciformes > Bovichtidae > Cottoperca > Cottoperca gobio. Next base: position 20,563,303 of record NC_041367.1, on the reverse strand, counting down.
TTCTCCGGTGGCCCTGAGAACTCAACGTGCTGCAAACAGAGAAAACACAACAGATACAAAAACTTGCTCCAAGAAGGTCAAACGACAACGGCAACCGTTTCCAGGGACACTGCAGTTTTCACTTGAGTTCTGTGTATGAAATTCTCCTGCCTGCTACCATGAATGAAGGAGAAACCCAAGTACAGACTTAATGAATGAATGCATGTAGGGGTCCGGAGGGGTTGGTGTACTGGAGGGGTCAGAGGTCGTACCTGCCGTGAGGAGCGGTGAGGAGGCCAGGAGGAGGAGTCCACACACCAGACTGACACGTCCACACGACGATGGATACAGGACCGACGCAGACATCAAAGCAGACTTCCTTATAACAGAACAGAGATGAAGAGTCAGAAGCAGAAAACACACAAACATGCAAACATTTCATCTAAAAAGCGGTTTATAAAACATCACTACTAAAAAGTGCCTTGATGTAATAACAGAAATGCATTAGTGTGTGTTTGAGTCCCATTGTTCTGTTCCTCATCAGTGTGACTTATAACGTAATGCCTAACATTGACCTTGAACGTTGCTCCTCTGCTTCGTCCTCTTATCTTCAGATAAAAAACACCACTGTAAAGCTGCGATAGCGAAACCATTACCTCACACTGTTCACTGTTTCAACACTGACCATACGGACCGATACACACACGATAAACGAAACAGAAACCCATCACCACAACAACATGACACACTCCTTCTCCAGATGACTTGCACCGTCCCAGACCTTCATCGACCTGTGAAGAACTAGTGCCAACAGAGCCAGACCTCAGCCTAAATGCCACCGTGTGTTTCGAAATGTGTGTGTAGGTGTCTGCTGTCTTTTGTGGGTTTTTTATGCTTATCTGTCAAGAGAATCCAGTCATCTCTGGAGCAGTGAGGGGTAGTCCCCCCCCTCCCTGCCTCAGCACGCGCACACACACACACACACACACACACACACACACACACACCTCCGTCCATCTTATGTGACCACAGTCTGTGTGGGAGGTCTGCATCTTAGTCATCCCGGCCCTCTGTGATATTATAACTTCTGCTGTAACGTTTGTCAACACAATTATTACACAGAAAATAAAATGGCTCTTTAATAATAAAATATTTATATATCAGTTCAGCTGTTTCATGAGATTACTGCACTGCACGCTCTAATGCTGATAAATCAAGACGTTTCTATTCATTTTAACTGACATGAATCATTCGGGTCATGTACTTTAATAGTAGTAGCAATACTACAATGTACAAATACTCTGTTACAAGTAAAAGTCCTGCATTCAAAATCGTATTAACATCAAAATATACTTAAAGCTAATATATATATATATATATATATATATATATATATATATATATATATATATATATATATATAATATTATTGGTGATGCATTCATGTGTTCATCACATTAATGTTGCAGCTGGTAAAGGTGGAGACAGAATTAGTTGCTTTACATACTGCTGAGTAGTTTAATCTATACCAATACATCATAATTATTAGTTGATTTATATTTTGTATCAATAATCTGACTCAGCAAAGTAACTAAATAAACTAAGTAAATAAATATAGAGGATTAAAAAGTTCAATATTTGCCTCTGAGATGTAGTATATGAGCAGAAGTATAAAGTATCATAAAATGGAAATAGTAAAGTACAAGGACCTCAGGTTTGTACTGCGGTACAGGACTTACTCACCGAATAGTGAAAGTATTTGGTACATTCCACCACTGCTTACATCACATAGTAACGAAAAGAGCTCAGAACACATTTTCACGAGCTTATGAATAACAGTTAAGCGATGTGACGCATCAAAACGATCAGAGTCGCGACCAACATCACTCTGGAGAGCCTTTAAATGTCACAATCTGGCAGCGTGGTGAAGGCTGAATGTTGGAGTTTCACGACAGGTGACTTCTCACCTCGGGGAACTGGAGGTCCTCTCTGTTGCAGATGACTTTACTAAGAAAATACATCGACTGTGTCTCGGAGCTTTTGTTTGCTTGACTCCTCCGTCCTTCATCACTGAGGTGGAATTACGTTACAACAAGACAATAGTTGTGCACATGCAGTGGTGAAAGTATTCAGATCATTTACATCAGTAAAAGTACTAAATAAGTATTTTATTCAAAAGCTTACTTAAAAGTATTATCAGCAAAATGTAGTTAAAGTATGAAAAGTAAAAGTATTGATTGAGCAGTAAATGTTCCTGTCAGTGTTTATTATATATGATGTTTCTGATTCATGTTGCTGCTGCATTAATGTGTGTGTTGCATGTTGCTGCTGCATTAATGTGTGTGTTGCATGTTGCTGCTGCATTAATGTGTGTGTTGCATGTTGCTGCTGCATTAATGTGTGTGTTGCATGTTGCTGCTGCATTAATGTGTGTGTTGCATGTTGCTGCTGCATTAATGTGTGTGTTGCATGTTACTGCTGCATTAATGTGTGTGTTGCATGTTGCTGCTGCATTACTGTGTGTGTTGCATGTTACTGCTGCATTAATGTGTGTGTTGCATGTTGCTGCTGCATTAATGTGTGTGTTGCATGTTGCTGCTGCATTACTGTGTATGGTTGTAGCGTCTCTGTCCTGTGAGAACAACGTCTCTAATAAGTCAACTCTTCATGAGTTTACAGCTGATCCAGGAGGCTTTTAAATAGTTTATATAGATTAAGAAGTAGGAGAATAATCTCAGCACATAAAGCAACACTTCATCCTTCAGTTTATGACAAACATCAACACATCTGGAGAGACATGGTTTTCACTGGACGGGACGGGATGATTAATTGTAATCTGAAAAGTAACTAAAACTGTCAGATAAAAGTAGTGGAGTAAAAAGTACAATATTGACCTTTGAGATGTAGTGGAGCAGTGAAGTAGAAAGTAGCACAAAATGGTTATACTTGTAAAGTACAAGTACATCAAAGTTGTACTTAAGTACAGTACTTGAGTAAATGTACTGAGTTACACTCAACCCGTCCCGTGACTATAAGGAACTTGAAGGGTATTTAATGGTTCACTGTGGTTCTGTGTACACACACTTCAGATAAACGCTGCCACACGTGTCAGGTTAAATGACGTAAAGTAGCGTGCGACTGTAAACATTATGTATGATGTATTTTATGTTTCCAGCCAAAACACACAAATTGTTTGGTGAAGACAGAGGAAGAGCTGGGCAGTTAGCAGGAGTGACGATAGTAGAAACTTCCACGGGGAAGAAACGTGCTGCAGGAAGCAGTGAGAACGAAGAGCTGCTTCACACTTTCTTACTCAAGCACATCGTAAGAAATGACGAGTGTGTTCACCCCCTGAACCCCGGACAGTGTAGTTGATCAGTAGCTGTGTTAGTGACTCTGCCATGTTGAACTTTGCTCTTTCTGCTCTGCTGCTTCACAGTGTTTCTGAAACCAACAGGTACAAACCCTGCAGAGTTTAAAGTTTACCATCTGACTTTTTATTTTTCTCTTTCATGTGGAACCGACTCTTGTTTTTAACCACAACTGAAGTCTCCAGCTGGGAAACAAGTGTTTAGATTTCTTACTAAAGTAGAAGTAGTAATACCACAGTGTACAAATACTGTGTTACAAGTAAAAGTCCCGCATTCTAAATCTTACTTCAGTAAAATCACAAAAGTATTGGCATCAAAATATACTTAAACTACCAAAAGTACTTATTTTGCAGAATGGCCCTTTTCAGAATAATGTATATTAAATGATTGGATTATAATTATTAATACATTAATGTGTTCATCTCTTTAATATTGTAGCTGGTAAATGTAATGACCTTATCTACTGCTGGGTACTTTAACCAGTACAAATACATCATATTTTAGTGGATTTATATGTAATAATAATCTGAAGATACTTTTAGTATCAAATAAATATAGTGGAATACACATTTCAATACTTGCCTCTTGTAGTGGAGTAGAAGTATAAAGTAGCAAAAAATGTAAATATTCAAGTGCAAGTACCTCAAAAATGATATGTAAGTACTGTACTTGAGTAAATGTACTTTCACTTCAGATATTGGCATTCCTCCCAAATCCCCAAAACGTCTATTTGGATGTCTGAGTTTGACCTTTCTGGAGTCTAATTGACCTGAAACATAAGCAACATAAACACTTTTCTTCATTGTTTTGAATATTATTATTATTATTATTATTATTATATTTTTAATAAGGTCTTAATTCAAATGTTAAATAATTAGCATTATTATTTTTAGATTATTGAGGAAGTAAGCCAACTGCTTCTCGCAGACAACGCCTTCAGAACTACTTCATGATTATATTTAATTTGGTATAATTATACATGACATATATACAGTATATATTCAACATGAGGCAGCATATTCCTTCCACCTGCTCAGTGTGATTTATGGGATGGTCGAGGTTTGTTAAGGCTGTGAACAGTGCTGATGCTGCTGAACAGGTCCCTGTTGCTGTGACAGATTTGCTTGTATGACTTAAATCCATGATACACTTCATGTTCAAAGTCAGTGCTGGAGAAACTAGAAGCTAATTCAATCATGAAGCAGAATAAACATGAATGAAAGAAGCACATACTGGTGCTTTAACTTGTGAGGATGAATAACTGGAAGTCAACTATGTGCTTATATTATAACTGTAAAAGATGTAGCTCATATTAAATGATCCTGCAGGTAAATCAGATACATTTCAAATGACCTCCCATTTGCTGCCATTACCTTGTGCATCTTTTGTAGATATGTATTAATGGATTTATTACCAGTTCTACATACTGTGTTTTTCTGATCTGGGTGCTGAGCTGCTGCATACATTTGCCCCTTACAGTGATAAATAAAGTTGTATTGAATTGTAAAGTTGTTGTACTTCACTGAAAAGGCAGCGGAGTGTAGCAGGAGAACAAACCAGCCTTCAGTGATACATGTGGGTCAAGCGGGCCACTTGAGGTAAGGGAGAGTCACAGCAGGTCAGGTGATCACACACACAAGGTTACGCTCCTCTAGGGACAAACATTGGTTGTTTTTTTATTCATCTAAAGCCAGGAAATTATCAATTAATCTGACAATTATTTTTGAATTGCTTGGTCTATGACTGAAAACCACCTGAAATGAACCCCTGCACACAGTCCTGAAGACTCCCCTGAGGACTCCTAGAATACACTCAAACACTCCAGGGACCAACAAAACATCTTCTCCGCTTAAAAGCTTAGTCAGTCGCAGACCTGTGGGACCCCTCAGTGGTCTGTACTGCATATACTTACACAGGTTATTATGTAAAAAGCTCTTTTGTTCCTCAGTGGAAGCTTCATGAGTTTGCAATAATTTTCCTGTGACTATAAACTATCAGGAACAATCCCCGTAACAATAACCCTATAACAGTTTAAAGACACACTGTTTTTAACATGTACACAGCATCACTGTCAGATATAAAGTCATATCCACATAACGCTACCTGTTACATGAATCATCTCATATTTATTCCAGCAACCTTTGCACTCTGCACCATTCCACTGTTTTCTTACCGTTTGTTGTTTTTATATATATACACATATATACATATATATACACACATGTATATATATACACATATACTTATACATATACATATATACATATACATTTAATAAATATATATATTTCTGTGTAAGTAATGGAAAGCCTTGTGTTCACATACATGGACAATAAAGCTGGCTCTGAAGCTCTTCTCATCACTGTAACATCATTAATGAATTGGCACTGGACAGATAATATCTCGATGATTTCAATGCTACAGTACAAGACCAAGAATGTAATATATTTGATCTAATTAACATAAAAGCACTGCAGACGGACAGAATTATCGGTATGTAATTGAATGTAATCACCGGCCGGCAGGTGAAGTAAGAGCACCGATGCCTCCTCTCTGAATGGACCGAACATTGAGCAGACAAACTGTGTAAATGTCTCACCTGAGAGCCGCGGCGGAGGCAGCAGCGGTGTGATGGAGCGGGAAGCGTCTGTAGAGCCTGCAGAGGAGCTCCTCGCTGTGTTTACCGACAGATGCGAGGACGTGAAGTGAAGATGAACAATACTGTAGCTCTCCGCCCGTCAGCTGACGCTCCTGCCTCAGCAACAAGTGGGAGCTTTTCGGCTGCTTTCGCCCCTGACTCATCGATCAGCTGTATTTGACACCGAGCACCCCAGGCTTCTGATTGGCCGCTGCGAGCCGCCAAGCACCGCCCACCTGCGCGGCTCCGTCATGTTCTGGAAACGCTCTTTTTATCTCACGCCACAGAAACGCGCGCGCACACGCACACACTCACGAACAGTTATTTTAAAACAGCAATAAAAACACTAATAAGAGCATTGTAAATGGATAAATACCAACATGTACTCACATACTTTTACGCAGGTACTTATAAGTACAAGTTTGAGGTACTTGTACTTTACCTATGGGTTTCCAGTGTGTGCCACTTCAGAGGGAAATCTTGTACTTTTTACTCCACTACATTTATTTCAACAATTTAGTTATTTAGCAGATTTATATTATTATTATGAAATATAAATCAACTAATAAATGATGATGTATTATTATAGAATAGCAGTAAAGCATAAAGTAAACACACCAATCTGTCAATAATAATTATAATCCAATAATGTAATATAATATACAGTATACAGAAATGGGACACTCTGCATAATGAATCATTTTATTTTTAAAGTATATTTTGATGCTAATACTATTTTGGATGCAAGACTTTTACTTGTAATGGAGTAGATGTTGTAATATTTTCTCTGAATAAGTGAGTCTCAGTAGTGAGTCCTCTCTGTATAGTTTATGTAGTTTTCTATATTACATATATACCACACACACACAGCTGTCCTGCAGGTCTTTACTTGCCGTCATTGTTTGGATGGGCACACCCTTCAGGCTGACTGTTTACAGTAAACACAGCAGAGCCGCAGCCCACAGCGCTGCAGAGCCGCAGCTCAGTTACTTCCACTGAATTGACGGAAATGCTAAAAATACAAGCGTGTTGCTGCTGCTGTCATACAGAGAAAAGAGTTTCTTCCGGGTTTCCACTGGTGATTAATCTACAGCACCACCAGCTCATAAGGCAGCATGTTGGAACTTTTTCAGAACTGTAATTAATCAGTGAGGTGACTGAAGGACGATTTTCAATTTAGGACTCAACATCCGACACAGAGGAGCCAAATTCATCAAAACAAAAATATTGGTGCATCATTTTAATAACTCCAAAAAGACAAGACGTCGGTGGTCCTGAGAGCTCAACGCACTGTAAAGACAGAAACGCACTGAGAGAAGCACCACAGAACTAAACTGTTTCCAGGGGACACTAACAAGTGATGCACAGGGCTGGGACACGATTGTTGTTGCCATGGTTTTTTCTGAAGTCGTTTATCCATCAGTGGTGTTGGAAAAGCACCTTAACATGGCAATCCAATTTAGCATTGAAGAGTTGTTGCCCATTAAGTGCACGATAGCTTAGAAATGTTGGTAACCAATCACAGAGAAATGGCAGGTCACACCCAACAACCAACCTTTACGTTTTGGAGTCATCTAAATGTGGGGTGTACCAAGTTTGGTGAAGAATAGATGAAATATGTGCCAAAAGAAGCCAAAATCCAAAATGGTGGAAGAATTGTATCGCCACAAAGGGATGATTCATGTTCATGTTATCATGAGAGTTATGAGCCAAAACGTAAAATATGTAATAACGGACCACATGGTGGCGCTATTGAATACATGCTTTAATATGCTGAGAATATTTCCATGTTGGTACCTGTGTACCTGGTATAATTACTTCACCATGTGTATAGTATTGGAGGTTTTGATAAATATATGTGCACTCACTTTCAAAAATTGATTACAGTAAAATATTCACATCTAAATAAATGTAACAAAAAGATATAAAATAAACCCCATGAGACATGTTGCGTCTATCTGCACAAATGTGAGGAGAAGCTATTTTACGTTGTCCTTTAAGCAAAGTGATAATTTCAGTCGTGTGCATCACTTTTGAGTTTCCCCTGGTGCTGTGTTTAGTTTAGTTATTTTCTCTATTTGCAGCATGTAAAGATGTTTTCTTAATTTAGAGAATGATCCCTCAGGGCCACCGTAAAGAACGCACCTTAATCTCTTCAACAGAAGATACTCAGTTGTTTACTTGCCGTGTTTGTTGGTACTACAGGCGACTAATCTGAATATTTCAATATCATGCAATAATCCACATCACAGATTTGGATTATTGCATGCAAAACTAATCACATCTTTAACTTTAAACACATACATTTATTTTGTTAAACATCTACTTGGTTATAAATTGTGATTATAAATCCTGACAGCAACAGCTGCTTTGCATTCTGGAACAACTTTCAGTAATGAAACGCATCACAAACAGACTAAATGTGAATGTTTTCATGCTGCTACCAGGAGATTAACATCCAACTGCCTGCAGATGAGCGTCAGCATTACATTTTGAGCACAGCCTGGTCCAGGATTACAGCTCAGACTGATGAAAGGAGGCCGAGGTGTCCCAAACAGGCCATACAGAGAACAAACCCGTTTGATTTACAACATGACCTTTCCTCTGGCAACATTACATCCAACTTCTCTTCTTGGTTGATGAGCATTAGAGCTGCATGGAGCTGCTGCTTTGAGTCTTTGTCTACATTTGCCTGATAAGAACGGGACCATGTTTTACTTCTTCAGGTTTAAGAACAAAATAATCTTCCCCACACCTCTTCTGTGTGTTGGCCTCTGTTGAGAACATTTAAAAACACACACAAGTAGAACAGAAAACAGACACCATGGATGACTTACAAAATGTGTATTTGCAAAAAAAAAAAAAAAAAGTAACATTTGCAAAGTGAATTCTATGTTTTTTACAATACCAGTGAAATTTACAAAAACAGGATGGTGCAGGAGCGGCTGTTGGAATCCGACGTTTGGCAAAACATGTCAATACTGCAACAAAATCAGCTTTTAAACAAAAAGAGGAGAGTCAATGAGAATCACAAGTGTGTTAGTTTGTCACGTTATAGCGCAGGCTGGTTGGTCAGTAGTGGTCAATGAGCCTCAGTAGCCACATGATCACTGTGGAAACCAGGTGCAAGTCCTGCAGGGTTTCTTTCCCAAGAAGCAAGACTAGTCACCTCGCTGCACAATCCCCAAAAATGTCAGTCACGATGCCGCAAAGCAAGGCACTAAACCTGAACAGCAGCACTGGAGCTGCTCCTTGGCTACTCAGAAAGAAATGAAACAGAACACTTTTGGAAGCTCTGGAAACTGGAGTGAGAAGAGCGCCGACTCTGAAGTGGTGTCAGCAGGAATGTTAATGAGAGCCGTCAACCTTTTAACGCATCAGCCGAAAAGATGGGAACACCACTTGAGCTACAAATTAAGACTTTTTCAGATATGCGAGATGAGAAGAAGCCTCATGGAAGTCTGCTTTCTCCTTCTCTAACAGTCGTAGTGTCGAGTCAGAAGCGTGTCCGTCAAGTAGTGATTGTAAATGTTAAGGCAAGAACTCATGAATATGCACACAAACATACTCCCGCACACACACACACACACACACACACAGCAGTAGGATCTGGTTCATAAAAAATCTACTTACAGTCTACCCAATAATCAATCAGTCCACCAGTAAACACATTTGAGATTTTCACATTGACAGTCAAAGGCAAACGGATCTAATGTGGGATGAGGAATAAGCAGGAACAACAATAAAGTCTGTAATACAACAGTTTGTTTACGCCTCGACTAACGGGCCGGTAGGACAAGAGACAACACAGTAATATTACTTTTATGTAACGAGTATAAAGGCCACGGTAAGGAAAATAAATAGTCTGACAATAAAGTCGAAATATTTCAAGATAAAAGATTCGATCTTTGGAGAATAAAGTAAACATTTTAAGAGAAAGACATTTTGAGAATATAAATGTCTCTTTTCTGTCAAATAAGTACCTTCATATCATAGATCTTAGGATATTGACATGAAAATTAGCCAGGTCCAAACAAGTAAAGATAGTAATCTAATCCAAGCAAAACGTCATTTTGCTCTTGAAGGTACCCGATTTATTCATTTAGGACATAGTATGCAAATATTACCTTTTTCTCAAAGATTACAAGCTTAATATTATGACTTAATTCTCAAAGTTTGAGATTTTTTTTTTTCCCTTAGCAGTTGCTTTCATAGTCTGCCAAACGTTTAACTCTCATTTTTACCATTTCACCGGCTGCCTTGGGGCCTCTCAAAAAGTACAGCAGGAAGCTCTCCAGGTTTATTTACCAGCATTTAGCAGGTATCTGTTGTCAACTGCTTATTGTTCAAAACATAGTAAGTGCTGAATCCATATGTGCAGATTTAATACTCTAATTTGGGATTCTGACAGACATTTCAAAGTGTCTTATCTTAAATGATCAAAGGCCAAACTGAATTACATCGTCTCCACCTGATTGTCATTCAGTCAATCATTTCCTGCAGCTCAGCCATCGAGTCCGTCTTTAGAAACATGAAGCATCACAACACGTTTCGTAATCTGTGAGTCATTGCTGGCTTGTCCAACACACACACACACACACACACACACACACACACACACACACACACACACACACACACACACACACACACACACACACACACACACACACACACACACACACACACACACACACACACACACACACACACACACACACACACACACACACACACAACGCAGCTGAGGAGACTAAGTACAAAAACGCCTACCAGAAGTTTCTTCGGCGTGTTTTGGAAAAGAAAACAAGTGGCAAGTTTCTGATTAACCAACATTCTGCCTTCAGTGTCTCGAACCTGCTCATTGATTCTCTTCAAATAATAGCTGTGCCGCAGCTGGAGTTATCAACATTGTTAGAAAACTATTAGCTTGAAATACTTCCTGCTTTGAAAAGACTTCATCCTACTCTTCTTACAAGGCCTCAGTTGTTGGGTTCTCCGTCTGCACACGAAGAACCCACAAAATGTTCACTTTGGGCAGTGTACAGTGCACCTACAGCTGTATGTAGAGCTGTATATGTATACTGTAAATGTAGAGCAGTATATGTATAGCAGTATACTGTATAGCTGTGTATGTATACTGTATGTAGAAAAGTACATCACAACAGCGATTGTGCCACGCCATCCAAAAATCGTCCACCACCTGTTTAGTTGGCGTCACCAGATCAGCGGGAAATATTCTGGGTTCAGAGTTGAGAAAACTGAGGCTACTAGACGATGAGAGGAAGCAGTCTGCAGGCCGTGTTTATGTGCATGTCTGTGCCGCATCACCGTGAGAGGGATGAATTATAGCTGAGCCTTATCTCTTATCTCATTGCTACAAGGTACAGTGTGAGACTACAGGTCTGCTGATACAGACATAATAGTGCATAATAACCCGACCTGAACAGGAATCCCTTCCGTGGTTTCATTCAGCCTGCTGAATTGGTTATTTGAAAGAATTTCATTTGCAGTGACTGATCTCCACCTGATGTGAGAACAGTTATTAACTCCAACATGAAAGCTTTTCTCAGCACATTTGGAAAAACATGCATCTGACAATCAACAGAATATAGTCTCTATAGTGCCATGAAATTAACTGAAGCTTAAAGCCAAATCTTCCGAGTAAGTTTGTAGGGAAATTAATTCAACTGTAATGACTTCTGATCGGCACTAATGAAGGATACTTCCCTCTCAGTGCTACCTAGAACAATATGACCCAGGATTATTCCTTGAGCTCACGAGTTATCAGCAGCTGTTACTCACTAGTGTTCAGAGCGGGGTTTCATGTCTTAAGTACTTCTGTTATCTTTCTGTCATCTACCCAATGGTCCACAGTCACAGAATATACATGATGCAAGTTGACTAAAACACAAACACTAAAACAAAAGCATATCTTTACGCACACGCACGCACACACGCACGCACGCACACGCACACTTGGAGCATGAGTAGCTCTATTACTGGGAGATGTAAATCTAAACAAACCAATCTGTAACACTCCTTTCTGTGTGTCGTGCAAAGTAGTGTAAGAGTTTTCTTTTATCGTTTATAAAGCACTCACACTACGAGGTGGATTCGGGAGCGCTCCGCCAGATGCATTAAGTAGGAAATCAAACATTAATCGATTGAATAGTAGAACACGATGACAGCACTAATCAGCAGCAGCCGCTCTGTTTGTTGAAGGAGAGCAATGACGTCATGAGGAAGCGGACGTGCACCACAGAATAAAAACAACTCACTTGATTGCCTAAAAAGTAGCTCATGTTCATTTTCTAGCGAAGAAGAAACCCTCTATCAGGTGAAATAGTTAACGTAAGAAGAAATAGGGTGTGGAAAAGCCTACTCTTCTAAAAACACTAATAAAAAGAAAAATAGAAAGAACAAATGCTAAACCAGGGGGAGGGGTTGTGTTGGTTGTCAGGGTTTTAAGGGGTTGAGTGGCATGTTGACCACTGAGGTTTATGGTCAATAAATCCAATCTGGTCTGGTCTAAAAAATAATAAAAACATCTCTAGTGTCTAGTCTCTGCGTGCTGGAATCAACCGGGAGTGCAGCTTCTATCTCTCGTTGACAGTGCTTCAAAAATCATCACATCTTTCTCTAAAATAAACCATGAAACAAAGCATAATAATAATAAAACAATCAATAGAGAAAGCAAAACATCAAAACTGATATATCTCTCTATGTTCATTGTACTTACACAGGAAAAGAAGAGAAGAATGTATCCGTTTAAAAAACCACAACTCCAGTGTTAACCTTTGGACTTAGTGTATGTTTGTTTACAGGAAGCTAGTATTTATATGGCTACAAAATAAAGTCTGCTTGACTCATTTCTGAGTCAAAAGATTTCCTCCCTCAGTAGTAAGTTCTGGGTGTGATGAGGATAGTGTCCAAGTCTGGTCTGTCCGCGGGAGAAGTCTTTGTAGTGAGAAGATTCAGCTTCCAGACCGCCAAACAGTGAGATTAAAATGTCGCTCAGCCAGTCCCTAAAATCAGCAAATAGGCTCACGGCTCCTTCAAAGCATCCGATTGGTGTGCAAAACCCCACCTTCACACTTAAAATCCAGGTAAGGTCCAAATGGAAAAATAAAAACAGCCACAATCTTTCCAGGTCTTCAATTAAAACAAAATGTTTAAATGAAATTGGCTAAAATCACTCAACAGGCAAGTTGTGGCACTCATGTACGAGTCATGAAACACTGTCATTAACAGTGTTGCCAACATGTTTACACACACACACACACACAAACACAAACGCACACACACACAAACGCACACACACACACACAAACGGCCATATTGCCTCTTTTTAAGGGAATACACTCCCCACAGTTCAGTGATTCACATAAGAAAAAAAGAATACTCCTGCACACCCAGTTTACACTTCGCAGCTCACAGCTCTTTCTGAGAGTTTCGCCTGAAGCACAGATCTCTCATCCATGACCTCTGACCTCTGAGGACCACCTCTCTGTGTGCAGGAGTATTCTGTTCCATCTGAACCTGCACACGCTTCCCTCCAGAGTCTGGAGGTGTTAGTGTCACAAGTCTCATCTCATCCTGTTCTGTCTCATCAGAGGGACGATGCAGGACGGCGGACCTGCCTTCGTCAGGAAGGGGTGTTTGAGAAGCTCGCTGGCCGAAGCCCTCTGAGCCGGGTCTCGCACCAACATCTTGTCCAGGAAGCCTTTGAGCAGAGGGGAGACCTGGGAGAGGGAGACAATATCCAGAGTCATCAGAGTCAGTCAGGTGTTATTGATACTGGCCTGTAGCTTTGTAAATGAGTACATTTGAATTCTCTTTGGCACAGAATGGGGAAGTGACCGCGTTGTGAATCATCCTCATGTACACATGTAACCAGTAGCTTGGGCTCAGCTAACCGGGCAGTTGTGGATACGGTTTCCCATGAGCTTCATCAGTGATAAGTTATCTCCCCTACAGTGACACATGATGATGCACACGATGAAATCATTTTCTCTTCTAGTCAGAGAATTTGGACTGAAGTTTAGAGAAACACAGACTTTACTTCCTGTATGCATGCGCTTGTGTTTCCCAACACAATCCCAACTTACAAATCTTTATTTTTGCATCAGGTCTAGTTTGAATTTAGATTGAATCACTTTGAGTAATGATGTCTGCACACATGCACACTTAGCCACAAAAACACATTTATCAATCAGATATTTTGCTGTGCTAACCGTTTCTCTCAATCTGGGTTACACCAAGAAATAGAATTACATTTAAGAAATCAGGCTATTGCTGAAAGCTACACAAATAATTGAATAATCTAATTTAGCCAGAAACTGAGATCTGTCTTTTTAAATTGACTTAGCAAAGCTGCATGTTTCTGTTCAGTTTTTGGTTCTCCTCCATACTGCGTTTCAGGACATATCAACCCACACTATCCACCCAAACAACCTTCCCTTTCAGATGCTCAACGGTTGGAGAGCCAATTTACACCAGTAACTAGTGTTACTGGTGTTATAATAACTCTGTTATTCCCAATTATGCCACACATTTCTGCTTGACCACTGCTTTATTTAGCTATCTTTGTGCCTTTGTGACTTGAATGCTATCAGTAGTGAAGATAGTGGCAGTAGTGCTGGGATCTGTGGCAGGGTGGAGATAACCTTCATCACTGTTGCTCAAAGAAGCCTATAAACAAGTTATTAAAAAAGGTCTTAGATTACTCAACACTCCCTTGATACAGGTTCAAATCAAAGCCGGCGTGTTGTCTTTTCTCCTCCTCTTGTAGAGACAAAGCATTCATGTTATAAAACCATGATCCTTTCTTATGCACCATATTTTGTTGTTTTACCTTAAAGTGATCACAAAACCAAAGAGGAACACATCCAGATGACTTATGTTATGATGACATCTGCTAATGGTGCTGCACACAAAGTGATCTGTCAACGCCAAGCTGTTGTGATTGTACCTTGTGCAGGTTCTTCAGTTTGGGAGGCAGGTTGTCTCGGATCATTTTCATGGCTTTGAGCGGCGGCTCGTTGAAGTACGGCGGCTCACCGTCCACCATCTCGATGACCATAATACCCAGAGACCAGATATCCACCTGGACAGACATACAGTCGACACTTGTTCAGATGCTTATATCACTAATAGCAGCAAACTCTGAGGGAAGTGTGAGTGTTACCTCTGGTCCATAAGGCAGTCGGGATATGAGCTCTGGTGCCATCCAGTATGGTGTCCCAACCAGAGACTTCCTTCTTTGCACTTCCTTAGACACCTGGGCACAGAAACCAAAGTCTGACAGCTTCACCTGGAGACAGAACAAGCCAGACAAAGTAATGGTTAAAAGAAGAATCAGAATGAACAATGAAAGATTATTTTTCACAGAAAGTACAAAACTTATTGACAAAGACTTTTCCGCATCACCTTTGTGTATGTTAGGTTGGAGAAATAACTCAGCATCCACTTTATTTATACATTGTAATGCAAACACAGTCAGAAGCTGTTCCTGATGCGGTTACACCACTAAGAAACAAAGTCAAGTCAATTTTATGCATATAGCCCAATATCACAAAGCTTCCAGCAGCTTTATAATCTGAACAGAATAGACACCCTCTGTGCTTAGACCTTTAGTTCAGATAGGGAAAAGATTCCCAAAAAAAACCTTTAACTAAGAAATAAATGCAAGAAACCTCAGATAGAACAACAGAGAAGGGATCCCTCTCTCTCTGCGTTTCAGCAGCATCAAAATAAATATTCAATTTGGGGATCCGAGGCACAGTTTCTGCTTCAATAGTCAACGAGTCCAGCTCATGAAATGTGTGATTGGTGACATTCCTCATGCTACCATCCACCCATCTTTCTGAGAAAGTTTGTGCATGACTGAGTATCTAGACCGAAGCAGCCTTTCATAATGTCCACAGGGCCGACAGGCTTGGACGAGTCCGTTTCCCTGCCAGGCAGCACCTCAAACCAAACCCAAAACTAAAACCTCACAGCAGCCAGCAGGAAGCCTTGACGTGTGAACGTGAGCTCAAGTCTTCTTCTCGGATGACATTACAAAATAATTTCCACCACTTTAAGTTTGAAATGTTGTCATTCAGTGTTTATAAATAAATGCACATCCAAAAGTTATACAAGCACAAAACACATAAAGAAACACCTCATTTTATATTATTCTCTGTGAAGTTTTAAGAAATTAAACCCGGATAAATGGCACACGGATGATACCTTCATTCCATTGGTATTTGTTGACACAGGTCACACTGTTACATGCTGTTACATGCTGTTACATGCTGTTACATGCTGTTACATGCTGTTACATGCTGTTACATGCTGTTACAGGAGACGGCCAGCGTTATAAACAACAACTGAAAACACTTCCTTTGATTGGGAAAGTCAATACGCATGATGCAAAACAAAAATACAACAAACCTTCCCATATCATGCAGCGTAATAAAGATCATTATATATCACATTTAATCATTTCGGTCCATGCAGCTTCACTGAGATCTCTTTATCATAGAGCAAAGTGACTCAGAGAGTCCGCTGAGAAACTCATTAGCAGGAGTACGAGCAACAATGAAGCAGACCCTGCAGGTGCTTTGTTCTGCCTCGCAGAGCACAGCAATGCAGAAGAAGCACTTGAGTGTCACAGCAGAGGCCTGCCTGGCCATGCACACTGCTGCACACCACAGCGCATAAAGACGTGCAGACCACAAACTCTCATCAGCTGTTATCAAAGAGGCTGTGGTTAATATGTCCGCTCATCTTCGCATCACATCTGTGACTTGCACATATAGGGTATGTTGGTGCAAGAGACTCAAAAACAAGTGGCTCATTTTGTTCTCACCAAACAAATAAAGTCCTGAGTCACACCAAAGCACTCTCACATTTAGCTGAAGACTTGTTTCAGTTTATCGGCCTTGTTGAAATGGTAAAAGTAAGGTTGAAACTTCAGCTCGGCAGAACCACACATCCATTCAGCAACATCTGACACACTGAGTTGCTGTCTTGTGTACTTTTTTGTGCACGACAAACACTACATGCATGTTGCTGCTGCATTAATGTGTGTGTTGCATGTTGCTGCTGCATTAATGTGTGTGTTGCATGTTGCTGCTGCATTAATGTGTGTGTTGCATGTTGCTGCTGCATTAATGTGTGTGTTGCATGTTGCTGCTGCATTAATGTGTGTGTTGCATGTTGCTGCTGCATTAATGTGTGTGTTGCATGTTGCTGCTGCATTAATGTGTGTGTTGCATGTTGCTGCTGCATGTGTGTGTTGCATGTTGCTGCTGCATGTGTGTGTTGCATGTTGCTGCTGCATGTGTGTGTTGCATGTTGCTGCTGCATGTGTGTGTTGCATGTTGCTGCTGCATTAATGTGTGTGTTGCATGTTGCTGCTGCATTAATGTGTGTGTTGCATGTTGCTGCTGCATTAATGTGTGTGTTGCATGTTGCTGCTGCATTAATGTGTGTGTTGCTTGTTGCTGCTGCATTAATGTGTGTGTTGCATGTTGCTGCTGCATTAATGTGTGTGTTGCATGTTGCTGCTGCATTAATGTGTGTGTTGCATGTTGCTGCTGCATTAATGTGTGTGTTGCATGTTGCTGCTGCATTAATGTGTGTGTTGCATGTTGCTGCTGCATTAATGTGTGTGTTGCTTGTTGCTGCTGCATTAATGTGTGTGTTGCTTGTTACTGCTGCATTAATGTGTGTGTTGCATGTTGCTGCTGCATTAATGTGTGTGTTGCATGTTGCTGCTGCATTAATGTGTGTTGCATGTTGCTGCTGCATTAATGTGTGTGTTGCATGTTGCTGCTGCATTAATGTGTGTGTTGTATGTTGCTGCTGCATTAATGTGTGTGTTGCATGTTACTGCTGCATTAATGTGTGTGTGTTGCATGTTGCTGCTGCATTAATGTGTGTGTTGCATGTTGCTGCTGCATTAATGTGTGTGTTGCATGTTGCTGCTGCATTAATGTGTGTGTTGCATGTTGCTGCTGCATTAATGTGTGTGTTGCATGTTGCTGCTGCATTAATGTGTGTGTTGCATGTTGCTGCTGCATTAATGTGTGTGTTGCATGTTGCTGCTGCATTAATGTGTGTGTTGCATGTTGCTGCTGTAGATGTTTAACGTTGTTCTCATTTAAACACCTTTATAACCTGTTGGTAGTTTAATCTACACAAAGCATCATATTCTATAAAATCATCATGTTTGTAGCGTCTCTGTCCTGTGAGAACCATGTGTCTCTAAAAAGTTCATGAGTTTCTCAGTAAAACGTTTTCAGCTCTGAGACGAAGCATTTTACAGCTGATCCAGGAGGTGTTTAAATAGTTTACTTAAATCAAGATGTAGGAGAATAATCTCAACACAAAGAAACATTTCATCCTTCAGTTTATCAGCGAAATTCAAAATGAAAAAATGAAAAGTAACTAAAGATGTATTGGTGTAAAAAGTATATTTAAGTATAAAGCTGCGTGAAATGTAAATACTTAAGTAAGTACAAGTACCTCTAATGTACTTTGAGTAAATGTACTTAGTTACATTCCACCACTGATGTTGACTGTGACACACAAGAAGCTAAGTTCCCTTTTCCCCTGGTCTCGCTGTGCAACCATGTTCGTTTCATTTTCTATAGAAAGCAGAAATTTGCTTTTCAACAAGCAGGAAGTGATTCGGCATCAGCCCCAGGTCTACAGCTGTGCTTAAACAAGGCAACTGAGGCGTTTGGCTTCTTTTTACAACCAACCTTTTGTTCTTGTAAAACTGGGAGAAGTCAGTGCTGTGTTGTTTGTGTATTCTGAGAGACAGGAAAAGCACAGGTGTAGCTGATAGCATGATAGCCACAGTGTCGTGGTTTGGCATAAAAACGCAGATGTGTGCTGCTACAAATAAAAAAAAAGTGATCTACATTATTCACTTTATTTCTGTGAACTACCGCACGAGGAACAGTCGTCTCTTCTCTGTTCTGACTGGTCAGCCCACAAACACATTTTCTGCACTCCTCTGAGCTTTTTGACAACTTTAATGGGTCTTAAATGCCTTTTATAAAGTCCTCTTCTCTCCTAAAAGTAACTAAGATGCAGCGGTTTTATCTGGAGTGAAAGAAAGCAGAGTGAAGTATGTGGTACATACACGGCCATCATGAGTGAGGAGGATGGAGTCACTCTTGATGTCTCTGTGGATCACACCCTGTGTGTGGAGGACAGACAACGCCTTCAGGACAGACAGACACACCGTGGCGATCTGCTCCTCATTCATCCTGCGAAGGAAACACCAGAGATTAAGACAGTTGCATGGTTGTTTCTCTGGTTTAGTCTTCAGTCAGGTGAGATTATTTCTGAAGCCATGTTGGTGATATGTTGCACCAAGACCAGAAGCCAACCGTTGAACTGTGTGTCTGTTTCCTAAAAACAGACACACATGTTGTATAAATAAATATAAAATGCCATGGTGGTATGTAACTAAGTATACTCACTCAAGTACTGCACTTAAGTACAGTTAATTTTCTCCTTCACTATGTTTATTTGACAACTTTAGTTACTTAACAGATTCAGATTATTAATACAAATGATAAATAAATAAATGATTTATTATTGCTTCACCTTTACCAGCTGCAACAATTATTATATCTGATAATATAATATATTTTATGAATCTGAAATGGGCCTTTCTGCATAATAAGTGCTTTTACTTTTGGTACTTTAATTACATTTTGATACTAATACTTTTGCTTAAGTAAGAGTTTGAATGCAGGACTTTTCCTTGTAAGTTTTTCTACACTGTAGTATTGCTCATGTTACTACTGTGGAACACATTACACAACACTGCCCCCTTGTGGAAGAACAGTTTTAGGGATCATGGGGGGATTAATGGAGAGGCAGTAATAATCATAAAATAAAAAGGATTAAATCACATTTATAAAGATATTAAGTCACGAGTCTCTACATAAATGACACACATACAATTCTATATTATTTTTCCCACCTTGTGTGTGTCACAATGTCAGTGAGAGCTCCTCCCTCCAGGAACTCCATGACCACCCAGAGCTCGTCTCCCACCAGGTAGCTGTTGTACATCTCCACCACATTTTCATGGTGATAGTCCCGCATGATCACCACCTGCAGTTACCACGGAAACAGATGGACACGGATAGGGTATAATTACATTACATGGACTCAAAAGAGTGGCCTTGCAGGTAGAGAGAGAGACCGAAGAAGAAAGACGGCCAATGTTCTCTTCTGCTTTAAAAGGGAGGAAGAAAAATACAGACCGGCCATCTGCCTAGTTGTTTTACACCAACTGTGTTAATGACAGGCTTCAGCACTAAGGTCATCGTGAGATGGTTGTACTATACTGCCTTACATCGAGAGGGGATTCTAACATTCGTCGGTATTGATGCAAATGTACGTGCAGTGAAAGACCTCAAAGCATCAGGTGAAGCATTTTATTATCACATCTGGTGTTTGAACATTGAGTTGAATCACAGCTTTCACAAGATCATAAATGTTTACCTCGTTAAAGAGGAGTTCTCTGCGCTGTTGTTTCCTCAGATCCATTTTCTTCACTGCGACCAGCTTCCCGGTGGTCTTCACTGTGGCGATACACACGATCCCGGTGGACCCCTCCCCTATCTTAATGTAGTGGTCCAGGTAGGTGCGCGGATCGCCAGGATCCACCACCATTTGTAGCGCCGCTCTGAACTGCTCATGGGAAACCCTCTGGGGCTCCCTCTGCGGTGAGCGGCCCTGGGGCGGAGCACCTGACGCTGGAGGCACAGAGGGCACAGGCGGCCGCGGGGCTGGAACGTTGGGGTGAGGGGTGTGTGGGTGCTGGGTGGCCTCAGGGGTCAGGCTGGGGTGGGAAGTGTGATGAGGGTGTGGGTGGCTTACAGGGGGCTTGGAGCTGGAGGAACTTCGGGTGGAGCCGCTTGAGGGGCCGTTTTGAGGGGAGGATTCATGGTGTCGAACCGGCTGTAAGAAAGAGAACGTCATCACAAACAGAACACAGGTCGAGAGAAAACTATCTTTTTAGGTTTCGAGATGCATTATGTATTAATAACTTGTGTCTTTAAAAATATTATACCACATTTATGTGGTGGGGGGCGCAATATGGATGTAATTCTCTATCACAGAATATGTCATTTTATTTCAATATATATATTGTAACGTAATAATTTTGCCAGGAAAATCCATTGGAAAACTGTTTATGGGTGAAATTAACAGATATGAATGTCAGTACAAATGGTACTGGGACATCTTTGATTTGATTTGACTGAACATCAAAAATATAAGCAAAACAAAAATCAAACCGGTATTCAAGCCTGGACCTTTAAGTGTATCGTAACCTGAATCGTCTGAAAAGTTTAAATTTGTTTTCATTACATAATTCTGTAAAGCACTTTTGCACAAAGTTGTTCTTATAAAATAACTCAAGCATCACCAACTGCTTTCACAAGACAGAATCTGACCTGAAGAACAAAGCAATGTGATAAGAGCTATCATCCATCAGCTGGTGGCTCATTGTGCACCTTCCCTCAGGGCTGTCTCTCCTCCTGCCTGGCAACAGCCTGTCTGTCTCTCTGTTTATGCTACCGTTCCTACCTGTCCTGTGGGGCTGCGTCCGCCCTCACTATCTGCCCTCGGGTAGGTGTTAAACGGCCGTGTTGTCTGTTGGGCAGTCTTCAGAACCCCCTCTGTTACTGGCAGGTTTGGGGTGCGGATGTTGGGTCCAGAGAGAGGCCTCTTGTCCCTGGGAGCCTGAGGGCTGCCATCCCGCACCATGTAGCTGGACTTTGGCCTGTGGTCATTGTGCTGATCCACCTAAAGAGAGGCAGGGTTTGGGTGAGAGATGGAGGAATTATTGGGATGTATGAAAGAAAACAAAGGAAAACGAAAGAGCGCCATGTGAGTCCTATGAACAGCATGTAATGAATCTTATCATTAATACATGTGAAGGTGAGGGGCTGGGTTCATATTTAGTCCCTACCTGGTCCCGGTCCCGATGCTCTCTGTCTCTGTGAGGCGGAGGAGGAGGGCCGGAGCCTGGTCTGTCCCTGTGGGCCCTGCTGGGCTCTTGGCCCCGGGGCTGCTGCTGGGGCCGACCCTGGACTCCTTCATCCCACTGAGGAGGACGGAGTGCACGCTGACCCTGGCGGGAGTCTACTCCACTCTGGTGGTGGTCTGCTCTGGGTCGGTCTCTGAGGGCCAGAGAGATGCAACAATCAGTACAGATACTTGTGGTGTAAAGGCTCATTGGCTTGTATTGACAACACATCTGCTTTGTTCCTGTGTCCATCATAAAGATGATGATGCTAACATGCTGTCGTTTAAATCCGTACCTGTCTTGTCTGTCTGAGTGAGAGTAGTGTCTGTGGTGAGGATCTCCGTTCTCCTGCCATCCTCCTCCTGAAGAGCTAGAGTCCTTGCGAGGCTGGATAGGAGGGCTGCCTCTTCGCAGGGAGTTGGAGCGTGTCACAGACATGGTGTCAAACTCATCCAACAGCCATGTCAGAGAGCCATCCACTCCAAGCTTGCTGCCACGAACAATTGTCTAGAGATTTTGATAAAAGAAAGAAAGTGGACTGTAGTGGATAGTGAACAGGATGAGAGGCCCTGACATACAAAGCTCGTCGTACCAATCAGGTTGTAAAAATGTGATTGTGATCGGTTGGGTACTTAAAATATAGTTTTTGTCTTTAGTCAAAGCATCTATTCAATGTCAATTTAGTTAAAGAATTACATCATTTCTACAAAACCGTACAGCTAAAACTTTCAATTAGTGTCACCAAGTTAATTAGTGCTCAAGTAAGAAAGACTCAACTTCAAATCAAATCGATTTGATTTACATTACCCAACATTACTGTTTTAACAAAGTTTAGCTTTTGAAGAGCAAAGCACTGCAGTTACGATGCTGTGGTAAAGATGCAAACGTTTCAATCAGAATCTTAAATTAGAATTCAGTCAAAAGGGAGATTTATGGATCAGCTAAAATTCACAAACATCATCCCACCTTGCTTGGCTCTACAGTAGTGATGACCGTGACGTCGATAAAGGGCTTGGGCCTTTTGGCTGTGTCTTCGATGAGCGACTGCCATTGCCGCGGCAAACCAACAAACTTCTGCTCCTGCTCGTCAAAGTCTGTATGTACGCGATGCTCAAAGTTGGATGGAGCGGAGATCTGGATACGAGACTTCTTCTTTTTGGTGAACATGATGGTGTCTGTGGTAGCTGCAGCCTAGCATCAGACCTGAATGGAGGAAGGAGGAAAGGGAGGAGAGTTAGCAGGAAAGACTGAGGACAAAATGCAAATGTAAAACTTCCAAGTGGCATATGTAGAACATACCACACATGCATGCACACAGGCATAGACAGTTATCTCAGAAAACACTCAATTACACATGAAATTACACCTGGTCGAAAGAGTACTTGAAACATATCAATCAGCATATAGAATTTAAAGCAGGCTTGGTATAGTTTCCAATAAATATCAATGATAGGAAAGAAAATCAAGTCCTCACATCACTGTGATAAAAAAAAGATTTGTGCTTTGTGTTTGTGTGTAGTTGGGAAAATAAATTACCACCCAACTTGCTTATTTTAGCCCATTAAGCATTAAGCAGCGTACTGGCATTAAACCAGCTGTGACCTTTAGTTAAAGGTCACCAGCAGCCTCAACAATAGGCTCACTGCTGGTCTCCCATTACTAATGACAGGACAACTGCTCCGGCTCCAGCATTTCCTAATAAGAACAACTAAGAACTCAACCGGCCTGATGGGGGACAACATCAGAGCAGCATCCTCAATGAGCTATTTCCTCGTCGTCACTTGCTGCTTTTCTCGCCGTCTCAATCACACTGCGACCTTCACTGTGCTACGTCAAGTACAGTACTTACTAGTTTTTGCATGTACACAATACACTGTCTACAGTCCAGTCTGCTGTTGACAGCTCACTTTCGGTCAGATAAAACAGATGCATACTTTATCTTGGACTTAGTTCTGACAGCTTGTGAAAGTGGAAGGATGCCTTTA
This sequence comes from Cottoperca gobio, assembly GCF_900634415.1. Classification (NCBI taxonomy): domain Eukaryota; kingdom Metazoa; phylum Chordata; class Actinopteri; order Perciformes; family Bovichtidae; genus Cottoperca; species Cottoperca gobio. The sequence goes on along the minus strand of NC_041367.1, from coordinate 20,539,276 downwards.
ACATTTTTTTTCCCAGTCCTGGTATCTAAACAAACTGCCTGATAATTTTGCTTTGAGGACAACTTGATATTTGATGGCTGCAAAAGAACTGGCACTCATGGTGGAGTGCTATGAATACCAACCAAAGACAGAGAGATAGACAGAGAGAGAAGATGGCTAGAAAGAAAGGCTAGTGCAAAAACAAATGTCAAACACAAGTAGTAACACAAGAGTTAGAAAGCAAAAGAGTATGCTCTTTAAACTTGCATATGCAAATCTCCATAAGGTGTACAAAAAGGATATAATTATAAGTTGTATGTTTATTTCCTCCAATCACCGAACAACGGGCACTGAAAGTCTTAATAATAATTTAGCTCCTCTATACACTGAATTTCAACTAATACAAAGCACTCAAAATATTACAGTCCAGTACAGTATTACCACGAAGTATAACCTCAAAATGTCCCAACAATTTGAGTCAACACTTTGTTGACATGGGTCTTTTACCACAGAAGTACAAGAATAATTGTTAGTCGTTATTTAATAATGTTATTCATAACATCTGTACTTTTCCTACAACTGTTTCCATTGTTATGGTCACTGAGTATCCTGCTAAATAAAAGTCAACTTGAAACTTAAAACTTTCAGTGTTGCAGCGTTTCTACTGCCTCACATAGTCTTACTGTGAATCAATTACAGGAACAAGTGCATCATCACAGACGTCCCCATCTAATCAGTAACATTCAAATCTGCAGCTATTATGGTTGGCTGGAAAAAAAACCTGCAGATGGTGGAAGATTTCTGAGTTCACAAACTATCCTGATAAGCACACTGCTCACCATATTTTGCTTGGATCTGAATAGTCTCCCTCTCAACCTTGCTGCTTTGTCAGTGGGTATCAAAGGAGACACTCCCAGGAGTCAAACAGAGGCTCACCAGTGATCAGTGTGTTAAAAACAGAAGCAGGCCCTGCTGGGCAGCTGACCAGAGGGGGCAACAGGAGTGGTGGGTCCTGTTAAATTCTGCCAGAGCCTTCTCTTCTTGTTTTTCTACAAAGTACTGTATCAAAGAACAAAAAACAGGGGAAGTCAAAAACAAGGCAATGAAAAAGATGCAGAGATGTGAGGACCAAAAAGACGGTGGGTGAGCTGAGTGAAAGGGGGATCTGGGCGGGTCATAAGTTAGAGGGCATGAGTCACGCTGCCAAGATCAGTCTGCAGCGTTAATAAAGCCTTTCACAGCAGGAGTGTTTGAAGTCTAGCAGGACCCGCCCAGGAACATGCTGAAAAAAGTGAGCTTCACAGCCAACAATGACGGCACCGACACAAAGCTTCAACACAACACTGGACTAAAACCAACCCAAATAAAATCAGGATACCTTGCTAATATGGATATTCTTCATATGTGCACTAGTGCAGAGAGGCCTGTATACTCAATGAGTGTTACTACATGGTGCAAAGCTAGCAGCACAGGGCCAAATGCCACAGCTTTTTAATGATTACAGTGATCTTTTGTGACAGCATCCCCATCATTTTTACTAGATGTTGCCATCACAGTCACCCTTAAATCTTTCAGCACATTTTGTCACAATATATAGATATAGATTTTTTAATATATCGAATCAGATTTTTCACTATTGATTTCCTGCCAGTATCTTCAAAGTGGTAAAGTGACTTCATATCATCAAGTCCTCCATGCTACAGTACCACATTACGATGTTCAGTTACTCCACCCAATTACCAACTCTGGATTTTATAACCTTAGCCAAAGTATCTTCCAACAGCGAGTGATAAATGTCTCTTTCCAGTCCTAATGAGTCTGGTGACAACAGAGAAGAGGCATATAAATCACTGTAGAGGACTATCATTAGTGTTTGACTAAGACAGCAATACAGTCAATCAATGCATGTGAACTCTGGGACTCAGGTAGTTACTACTGCCTTTAGAAGGATACATTAATGAAACCTGGAAGTGGTGGCTGTAGAAATCACATTAGCTACAGAGTACAATAACATAAACCAATATGTACACGAGCGCAAAGATTAGATCTTCTATCGGCCATATGGGGACAGTTAGGGCTGTTAGTTAATGGTTTGAGTCATAATATCTTATTGAAAGCATAAGGAGCTTTAACAAACCGTAAATCAGTCAGAAAAACTATCATGTAGGTATTGAGATTGACATGTAGCTCCCATAGTCACAGACAGCGGTCTGGATGTGAAACATGGAGGATTGTGGATGGCATTCAAATTCTGGGCTTTTTTGCTGCATCTGGAGATATCTGGAACTCTTAGCTTCAGGGGTTGTGGGTGAAAAACAAGGTTTTACTGCTGCTGTCAAGAGCCAAGACACGATAAAGTTTAAATGTAACGAAGGCTGTCTGGCAAACAGCAAACAGATTACAGAGCTCTGACCTCAAAGAGTTTGATTTGAGAGAGAACTTTGTTCACTAGGTGGCACGTAGTTGACTGTTTGTAGTACGAATAAACTCAAAGTGTGGGAGGGCTTTACATGACAATGTGAGTCTGGGTGTGCAATTCTGTAGACGATCAATGCACGTGCAGTGTTAGGAAATAACAACAGAGATGTGATGAATATTAGTCAGTTATAGAACCCATTCAGCCTAGCACACTATGTGAACATTAGATTACTTTAGAAATGGTTTTTATTTGTGTCTGAAGATGATGGCTGCTTTTGTTTTTATATAAAATGTTGATGTCAAATATAAGCACTCAAAATATCATCAAAATCATATAATGTACTTTTTATATACTATATACTTTTTTACCAGCTTTATTCAAGAGAAAGGTTTTACTCATTTGAGAGCATGCCTCTTTGATTTCACGTTCAGATTTTGTAATGCTTTCCCCAAAAACCATGCCCCCACACTCAAGAAGTCCCTGCTTGCATTTAGATTTGCTCTGCCTCTCCTCAAACTGCATGCTTGCACTCAGACATATTGTTGCGTGCACAGATATCCTGCGCTCCAGCTCCAGCCCTTCTCCTCACACTCTGGCTGATTCTGTGCGCGCGTGAAACATCTGCTTTTAGATTTCTCCTCTGCTCTTGGATTTTTTTGTGCAAAAACCCTGTCAAAATTCCCCAACCAATAGAATGCCAGGTTTAGTGTTGACCAATGAAATTATCCCTACTTCGTTGTGGGTGCCTTTGCTTTAGTTTTGGAGCGCCCTAGACAGGGCGTTATTCTTTACCCAGGTTCGTTCATCCCTTTCTGCCTCTAAAGCTAGTTCCCTGGCTTTTTTTTTTGTCAGTGTGCGGGCAAAATCTGAACGAGAAATCATGGGAGGCATGCTCTCAAATAGAAAAACCCACTCTTGAATAAAGAGCCCCATATGTACTAACCAATCACTGTTTTTAGAGCTGAATAAAAGCGGAATAGGGTATCCACTCGTTATCAATACATTGGCTGTAGGATTCACCGTCAGCCGACGTAGCCTATATATAACGTACCACTAACGTAGTCACGTAGATATTCACATACTATATTTACGTAGGCAAGTATTCACGTATGTCTAACGTAACGTCTGCATATCTTATGAAGCACACGTCCGGTAATTTTGAAAATGCTCAAAACATCAGCGTTCAACAACGCACCCCAGCGTAACACCGCAAGCTCTTAACGAATACTACTTATACCTTACCTTATATCTACGTACACCAGCGTAACACAGTGAGCTCTTAATGAATACTACTTATACCTTACCTTATATCTACGTACACCAGCGTAACACAGTGAGCTCTTAATGAATACTACTTATACCTTACCTTATATCTACGTACACCAGCGTAACACAGTGAGCTCTTAATGAATACTACTTATACCTTACCTTATATCAACGTACACCAGAGTAACACAGTGAGCTCTTAATGAACACTACTTATACCTTACCTTATATCAACGTACACCAGAGTAACACAGTGAGCTCTTAATGAATACTACTTATACCTTACCTTATATCAACGTACACCAGCGTAACACAGTGAGCTCTTAATGAACACTACTTATACCTTACCTTATATCAACGTACACCAGAGTAACACAGTGAGCTCTTAATGAATACTACTTATACCTTACCTTATATCTACGTACACCAGCGTAACACAGTGAGCTCTTAATGAATACTACTTATACCTTACCTTATATCAACGTAAACCAGCGTAACACAGTGAGCTCTTAACGAATACTACTTATACCTTACCTTATATCAACATACACCAGCGTAACACAGTGAGCTCTTAATGAATACTACTTATACCTTACCTTATATCTACGTACACCAGCGTAACACAGTGAGCTCTTAATGAATACTACTTATACCTTACCTTATATCAACGTACACCAGCGTAACACAGTGAGCTCTTAATGAATACTACTTATACCTTACCTTATATCAACGTAAACCAGCGTAACACAGTGAGCTCTTAACGAATACTACTTATACCTTACCTTATATCAACATACACCAGCGTAACACAGTGAGCTCTTAATGAATACTACTTATACCTTACCTTATATCAACGTACACCAGCGTAACACAGTGAGCTCTTAATGAATACTACTTATACCTTACCTTATATCTACGTACACCAGCGTAACACAGTGAGCTCTTAACGAATACTACTTATACCTTACCTTATATCAACGTACACCAGCGTAACACAGTGAGCTCTTAATGAATACTACTTATACCTTACCTTATATCTACGTACACCAGCGTAACACAGTGAGCTCTTAATGAATACTACTTATACCTTACCTTATATCTACGTACACCAGCGTAACACAGTGAGCTCTTAATGAATACTACTTATACCTTACCTTATATCTACGTACACCAGCGTAACACAGCGAGCTCTTAATGAATACTACTTATACCTTACCTTATATCTACGTACACCAGCGTAACACAGTGAGCTCTTAATGAATACTACTTATACCTTACTTTATATCAACGTACACCAGCGTGTTGCTGATATTTTGTATACACCATATTTTTGTATACGTTATGCATTCGTCTGATACATTTTGTATAAGTAAGTGATACTCTATCAATAGGTTAGACATGCGTATCTGTAAATGTTCACTTTTCCGATGCGATGAAAAGTTGGACGTATTTGGACTCTTTGGAATTTCCGTATGCGCCTGCATACGTTTCTGTCATACGGAGATGTGTGACACGGCCTTTAGGATTGATTACAGTTCTCTGCATGTTCAGTTTATGACTCTTAAGAACAACCAGTTTGATTTCTCAAAAGAAAAGTAGTGTACTGAGGGCAATCTACATTTTTAAGAGTGAAATGAAACGTTAAACTACAGTTTTGCACGAAGAATTTAAATTAGTTCAATACTTTTTTTATTGAGACATGCAGACACCCTGTTCCAATTAATGCATCCACTTGAAGCTAAACTCTATTTATTATAAACACAAGGTTTTAAATGCTACAAACATACATTGTTCTAAGTCAACCGTATTCATCCAAGGATAAATATGTGCACTGATCTCAAGTCAAGATATAAATGATGTTCTTCAAATGGGACATGGCTTTGGACAGACACATCTTTTTGCTGAGGATAAATAAAGTAGAAGAGCTAAACTGCTGCACCCTGCCACCCACTCAAACAGTGTTAATGCTCACACACATACAGCGTAAACTAGAAGCTATAAAAGGACCCCTCCTCTCACAGAGCAACACAAGCAGAATCCCTCCCTAAACACAACAATCACTGGAGTTATAGCTTCCCTGTGTTTTCCCCTCCCGCCTACACAAAATCCATATTGAATCACCCGCACCACTCCCCTCAAACTCTCTTTCTGCTCTCCTTCCCCCTTTAAAAGTCTCCCATCCTCCTCCCACTTTTTCCCCCCCCATCTCTCTCCCTCAATCTCTCACGTATGCCTGGCTGAACAGTGAGAAAGCCTGTCCGGTCAGTGGGCCAGAGACACGCTGACAAGCTCTGGATGAAGCCGCTGTCCTCTGGCCTGATTCAAGTATTGTGCATGGGTGGTCCACGCTCAGAAAAGACACCGTAGGTCAACAACAACACAAATAAACGGCAATGATACAGTCCGGGATCAAACATTTCTAAACTGGAAATAGATCCAAATTTATAAGGCCGGTGGATTTGTAAAAAAACATAAAACAAGCTTTTTGATTCTGCTCATAGATTCATAAAGCACATGTATAGTGTCGGGTATGTCCAACAGCACATTGTATTCACACACAAATAAATTCAAGCAAATGACGAAGGACCAAAACGAGTGGCAAAGTAAATAATATAGTTGTTTGCTTTTAACATAATTTGGCTTCTTTCTTGATGGAATATGCCCCGAACTGGAGTCAAGTTTCAATAAGAATGAGAAACACAATATGATAAATGCCATTTGAGAATGTGTTCTGTTGCAAACCCCATTAACAGAAAACCACATCGTGTACATGTTTTAATACCCAAAATGAGACATGGGTCATATGGTTGAAATCAAGATCACAATAAGAATACTTGCCAATATTGCTATACAATCAGAAATTGTATTCAAATTTGAACGATTATGAATCAAAAAATGATCCAACTTTGTACAATCATTACAATGGCGGAGATAGTTTCAGTACTTACTCAACATAAACAACATTTTACTTCTCTCCAATGTAATGTTTTAGAATTAAAGACGTCTACATCTAAAATGTTATTGAAGCATTTCAGTGCACGGCAGAATGTCATCTTGAAATGGCCAATGTTTGCTTAAATCAGGACACAAAACTGAACGTTTTCTGTCATCTTGGGGATTTCTTATTGCAAATGCTCATTACAAAATGTCATCCACACAGTGGTGACCTCACATTAAGTAGGTTACCACTAATCTGCCTTTTACCCTCCAAGTGATAAGTAAAAGACGCCATTAGTTTGCAAACACCTCATCAGCATCGGCCACGACAAAGAAAGCGTGCAATGCATCACACTTTTCCTCCCTTCACTCTAATGATTTTCTGTCTGTGGCTCCATTGAGACATACCTTGCATAACTTGTCTTCTAAGAAGACACTAACAACACTCAGGGGTTGAGAAGGCCAATGTAAACACACTTCAAAGAGCCAAAACCAATCATTATGGCACCGTGATTCACTTCAGAGCTGGTTTTGAGGTTTCTACCTTATTACCAACTTGTAACAAGGCAAATAAACCCAGGTAATTACTTAGTAGCTTGCAGTTGAGCTAAGACGAGTTACGTGAGCAAAAACTAAATCTGCCAAGAAGACCATCAAGTCATCCTTCCATTTAAAACAAACAATTACAAAATGCTACAAATGCTGGTGTTTCCAAACATAATACAGACTGAAGTGGAGCTTAACTTCAGTCATTACTAGCATATTCTGAACACTTTAATTCAGTTACCACAAGTAGGAATAGGTTTGATTAATGCATAGAAACTCTCTTGTTCACATACAGGCCACAATGGGTGATGAATGTCCAAATTTTACAGCTGAACACATTTCCAGAATTGAGGCCACTTTAGCCTCTAAATGATGGCTGGTAACCTGCCAAAAACACTGCTGGAGTACACGAAGTTACCAGCCAAGGCAAAAAAACAATAAACATTTCCGGACGGCAGTCATAGGCTACATTTAATATAAAGTAGGGCTGCAACTAACGATTATTTTCAGTATCGATTTATTTGCAGATTATTTTCTAGATTCATCGATTAATCATTTGGTCTATAAAAAGGTCAGAAAATTGTGAAAAATTCCATCCCAATTTTTTTTTGATGATATCCTTAAATGTCTTTTGTCAGTCTAAAACCCAAAAGATATCCAGTTTAGAAAAAATTGAAATAAGCAGGAAATTTCCATATTTGAGAGGTTGAAAACATTTTCTTTTACATTTTTGTATGAAAAAACCATAACGATTAAAAGATTATCAAAATAGTTTCCTGTCAAATCAACTAATCGATTAGTTGACTTATCGTTGCAGCTCTAATAGAGTATTTATTTTACCTAAATGGTCCATTGAGATGGTGTTTACCAAAGCTAAGAAATTAATACAAATGTATCAGCTCTTCCCTGAAACAGAGACACGTGACATGAGACGTGACACGAGACATTTGGCATCTCAAGTGAGATGCCAAACAGCAGACGACAGTATTCAGGTTACCATTGCTGTTGTGGTGTGCTTACATTAGCTTGCTGGTGCTGAATCCGGGTTGATAATGAATAGCCTGTTCTCTCACTACTGAAAACACACACACACATTAATAACTGTGCTGTTCTATTCTCCATAATGTAAATTATACTACGTGTATGACATAATAGATAACAGCATACTGTATCATGGGGAGATTCGACATAACAATATGCAGTATTACGAAATACAATATTTAATGTTATTTAGGGTCATGTGATGCAATGTCATGTGAAGTCACAACATAACATTATGTAATAACATCACAACACATGATCTGCTCATAGGCGCAGGGTCTTCTGGGGTTATTTTACAACAGTCTGGTGCCGCGTTACACACACAACTGATTACTCTAATGACCATCAGCCTGCAAACAACATTGGTGAAAGTACACAAGAAAGTAATTGTATCTTGATGCATCAGGACAATAAGGCATCAGTATTAACAGTCTAATATTGTCTAAACATTAAATTAATCTTAGGGGACATTTTACTGCCGAATGAGTATTCTTATTGTTGATACTTAAAGTATGTTTTGCTGATAATGTTGCAGAGTAGAATTTAAATGCAGGACTTTAACTTGTAATGAAGTATTTTTTACATTATTGTACTGGTACTCGAGTAATAGATCTGAATACTCCTTCCACCACTGGTTCACAACACATGCATGTGTGGCAGCTTTAATATAAGGCTGAGTGGGCCTGCTAACATCTGTCTACTATTACAGTAAATGAGGTAGTTAAGATACAGAACTGGTTGTTACACTTGGCCTACTGAAGTTCCCATGACATGAAACTGCATTGACCAGCTGATGTTAATATTACGAGATCTCCAACAACGGGTAATAACAGATTCCAGTTATTTCATTAGAGCAAATGCATGCGGACAAATATCATAAACAGAATATCATACCCTTAAGGATTATACTCCTGATCATCCGGAGTCCTTACCGTTTGTCTACGCAGGAGTCATTTCAGACACACTTCAGGGTCACTCTTTCACGTAAGACTGCTCATCAAAGACTCAACACAGCAAAACCCAAAATATTTTTAGTGTTTACAATTTGAAGGAGCGGTTATGATTAAATCTGTGGGTTCGTGAGTCTGTGGCGTAATCTGTAAAGATGATACTCACTGAAGAGCAATAGTTACTCTATTGAGTAATGGCCATTGTGCAATTGAGAGAGATTTGATCATATTTAATTGAAACCCATCCATCCCCATATCAGATTATTATATAGTATATATAGTTTCAACAATTCTAAAAAAGATAACGCAAAATCATTAATAACATTAACATAACTAAAACTCAGATTTAAATGAAAAATAACTCAAACGTACAAGACCATTTAGATATAAATCACCCATCTGAGTGTTTTGTACATTACTAATGGCAAAAAGACAGAAAGGATTTGTGAGACTTTACTGAATAGATATTATTGGAGAAAACGTTTAAGGCACTAGCATAAGCATCCTCTCTCTTCATAACTATGAACTCCAAGCTACTCCCTTTAGTTAAATAACAATAAAAAACAAACTTCCTGCACAAAAGAGTACAAATAACCAACTTCCTACCGAGTCTGAACACAAAGATAAGCAGTGAATCATTACCAAAAGCTGTTCTTCCCGTCATCTCCATGTGTCACCAACATTTGCGCAAAGAGAGACAGATGACCGGGAGTCCAACAGCTGCCTGACAGTCACACATATGAGCAGTCAGTAACAGGTTTGAATGGTAATAGTCAGGCAGAGGAGAGTAAAGGCAGACACAACCAGTTCCCAGCAGTCCAACAGGGCTGTCCATGTGAAACAGATCATCCCTCACTCCCTCATTTCACAAAAGACAAACAATAAAGTTACTATGTTTTTTTCTGACTCACAGCGTTGTGTTGTTTTGTCCCAGGTCAACTTTCGCTCGGTCCGAGTAGCTCTCCCACAAGTTGTAATTAATAACTCTTATCTTTCTTTACGCACGACAAAACTAAGAGGTGAACTATGATACAGCGATACAAGCGTGTTTACAACTTTATTGTCGGGAATAGCCTACTCACTTTTAGTCACAGGTACAGAAACACACTATCCACCTGAGCTCATGTCGGAAACGCAGCTGAGGACGAAGGGAAAGAGACTCCTGCAGCAACAAAGTTGTTTCCGCGAAGAAATGAAACTCAGTTAAAGCGTCGGACGCGTTGATTCGTCTTCATAAAAAACGGACCGGGTGACAGACTGAGCGTTGGCGTATAAAAACAGATAATATAAATGTATATATAAAAGTGCTGTAGCTTTGGGCTGTAAATACAAAGTGTGTCGCATTCCTATGGTTTCAGCAAAGCGCGGCCCAGTATCATGACGTCACCGGAGGGAGGGCGCGAGCGAGAGATATTAGCGCGAGATATTAGCACCCTTATGTCCTGTCAAATAAAAGACACTGAAGCATCTTCCTCCGCTTGTCCTTCCTTCCTGTCACACGTGTCTACTGTCACCTGTACTGCAGTGGTGGAAGAAGTATTCACGTTACAGTATTCAAGTAAAAGTCCTGCATTCAAAACCTTACTGTAGTACAAATGCTTCAGCAAAATCGATTTTAAGTACAAAAAGTAAAATGACTCATTCTGCAGTATTACTTAAGTACAATGTTGAGGTACTTGTACTTTATTTGAGTATTTCTATTTTATAATACTTTATATTTTATACTATTCAACGACATTTCAGAGGAAAATATAGTACTTTTTACTCCACAAAAATTTGCCTGACATCTTAAATTTATTTTCATCCACAGATTAATATTACAAATGTTATAATTAATAATACAAAATATAATGAACAAATAAATAACAATGTAATATTATGGATTAAGATAAAACATGTATTTGCTTTATTGATTGAAATTGTTGGAAAACAAGCCACCCAGCAGATAACATATATAAAGTAGTTAAAATGACTCCAACCTTTAACAGCTTCAACATTAAAGTAACGAACACATTAATGCATCCATAAGTATGAACAAATAATGAACATTAATATAAACGTGGTAAATTCTGCATAATGAGTACTTTTCTGGTACTTTAAATATATTTTGATACCAATATTTATCTGATTAGAAATGTGAACGCAGGACTCGAAAATCACCTCATCTAGAAACGCATGGTGTTACTGGACAGGAAGGGTAGGAAAACTGTAAGCTGAAAAGTAACTAGAGTTATAAAATAAATGTAGTGGAATAAAATGTATTTTCCTTTGAGATGTGGTGGAGAAGAAGGATAAAGCTGTATATGGAAATCGAAAAGTATAAGTACCTTGAAGAACTTGAAATCTTTAGAACTAAACCAATATATTTATATTCAGCTTGCAATGATAAATAACACAGAAAGGGATCGACTATTACTGTAATATACATTTACTTCTTCAATAACAGCAGCACATGAATGCAAATAATAAGAGGATTTGCATTGATTGAGTGATTATTTACTCTTAAAAGGGGATGAATGGTGAGACATTCTTATTTGTTGCATCTCCAGTCAATCATTTAGGTTACTGAGAAGGTTAAATATAATTCTTTACGGATTAGGTTTTGCATGACATCACATGACAATATGACTCACTTTGTGGCACAACAAACTCTGACAGCTTAAATTATTATAGCAGTCTAATCAAGGCAGGCTACTGTGAAGTGCCACGTCTGCCTGCTAACATCAACAGATCCATCACCAAAGACATTTCACAGGACACACAGATAGTGAGTCGAGGCTAACTGCCATAACACATCTTAAATACGCCAACACTGGACATTGTGTCAGCATTGTTGTTTTAATCACATTATATATGCTAAAGATATTGACTCTGTGTCCCGCTTTGTTTAAACAACCATCAGATTTAAAAATAAACTCTTATATTTCAGAGGGATACTTCGCAGAGATGTATTGTAGACCCATTCTTATACTTATTTTGCGAGTGGCTTCCTAAATAACACAACATTTAGTAAACTAGTTTTTAATGTACACCCGTCTACCACAAATATTTATCATTGTATTGTATTTTATATTATACATATATATTTATTTGTTTATATATATATATATATATATATATATATATATATATATATATATATATATATATATATATATATATATATATATATATATATATATATATATATATATATATGCATGAGCATTGTTGGAGGGAGCCTGGCAACTGGTAATTGTTGTGCATACGACAAGAAACTTAATGAATGTATTGTTGTCATACTAACTAATATGTAACATTACATAACAGAAGTTATTTCAGCCTAATGTAGGGAATTAGTAACTGAACAAATAAATCTGCTTCTTTAAAATCGTATGATAACTCTCCATATTCTCTTTCATCAGAAAGTAGTAATTTAACACCGAAACACAATTTATACTAGGAGTTTGTTTGTTTCATTATCTATCATCTACTGTCTAACAGATTACAAGGTGTCCGCTGCTATAAGGACAAGGCCCATTGACATTCCTTTGAGAGTAAAAATACAGCAGGAAAAGTTCCACTCAACGTATCAGAGCCAGACAACACACAAACCTGCCAATCCTGAGGCCGAGTTCAAACAAGGCATGCAGTGTTGCAGCCAATGAGGGCTGACTTCCAGAAGCAGGTTGTGGAATGTGGAAAGGTCAATGATAAAGAGAGTTCAACGTAGATCACACAAGCTAGCTTACACATATTTCAGCACACATACTCAGACAGACCTTTGCTTTCCCTGCATTTATTGTCTGATACACTGAAATATCAAGTTCAGAAAAGCCAAGTTTACTGGAAGGAAATCTTGGTCTACCTGCAAGTTCAGGGATGAATGGGACGTTAACAGTCCCCACACACAAAAACACTATAAACATTTGAAAAGATAAGATATCAAAACAATGTTTGTCTGCGCTGTTAACTTCTGTTCTATGAGTTTGAACATAACAGACTGAAAACAAACCCAAACAACCTCCCTTTTGAATCTACAGCCAAGACAAAGCATCCAAAATAAAGACGTCTATATGGTCACCATCAAATTGGAAATATAAAGTAGCATAAAATGGAAATACTCAAGTAAAATACAAGTACCCCAAATTAAGTACGGTACTTGAATATGTAAATGTGCATTCCACCACTGGTACTCAACTACTCTCATCCTAACTTGTTGTTGCCCATAAACACAAGGTGCTATTGAACAAAGTTAGTGACATTTGCAACATACTGTAAAATACATGATTCAGTGTGTGGCACCATCATTACATGGTGATGGCATGTTGAAAAAAACAGAAGCAATGAGATAAAGTTGTTGTGAAGAGGTCAAACATCACATCAATCTCCCCTGTTATTAGTGAGGCCAGTCATCACTCCATCAGCTGGTCTGAGGTGTACTGTCTGCAAGGCAGTTCTGCCAAATAGCAGATCAGTGAATGTTATTCAGACTAAAAACACAGTGGAGGTAAGAAATTGTGATCAGAACAATCAGATGCTTGTACAAAACACTAGCTCTGAAAATATGTGCAAGCAAAGTGATCGTAAACACGCTTCTTCTTTAACAGCTACCACTGTGTTGTTCATGAGCAAGTAAAGCCAGTGACAAGTATTCAAAGTTTGGACATTTTAATGTCTACCTTGGGCTAAACTAAATTCATATTAAAAAGCAGACACCAAATCGGGACTGGGGCGTAAAGTACAGGGGCCAATGGCCACTTCCCACTTCTTACCCACTAACCTCCGGCGCCCTTGCTCGGACCACACCCATCTTCGATCTCAGCTTTCATTATGATCTCAACTACACATCTGTTAAGTTTTGTGACTGCATCTTGCACGGTTGCGACGCTGTTGCATCACAAAATCTGTCCACAGATGAAGAGGTTCCAGCTACAGTAGGTGTAGACTCAAAAACTGAAAACAAAACCAGCATTGCTGTCTCGGCTTGTAATAACATGTCTTAATATAGTTGTATTAATCTTAAAGATTGGTTAACAGTGCTGGATAGTAGATCCTAATTCAATAGCAGGATCCTGAGAAAGAACACACTTATTTACAGACAGAGCACTGCAACAAGTCCTGCCTGTGTCATCCAGACTATTCCAGAGTAATGGGAGTGCAACAAAAAAGCAGCTTTCTCCCCTCCCACAATATCATACTGCCTTTCACTGGCATTGCAACAGCAGTACAACTGAGGTGAAACGCAGCCACTATCCAGAAATCTCTTTGTATTGTGTGTGTTTGTAAAACCTTCATATCATTGGGAACGTGCAGGCCCAAGCTTGATTTTTCAGACGAGATTAAAACAACTGTACATGCAAACACAAGAACAAACTCCTCACTGTGTTGCTGTGTGCAAAGGAAAAGACACACAGCGAGGAACAGAAGAGTTTAACATGAACAGACAGAGTACTATTGTACAATTAACAGTTAGTGGAAGCAACGATTATTTTCATTATGGATTAATCTGACAATTATTTTCTTGATTCATCAATTAATCGTGTGGTCTATAAAATGTCAGAAAATAGTGCAAGATGCCATCACAACTTTAAAGTGCTTGTTTTGTCCGTCCAACAGTCCAAAACCAAAAGATATTCAGTTTACAGTAATATAAACATGGGAAAAGAAGCTAATTATTGCATTTGAGAAGCTGGGAACGTTTAGCGTTTTTGATTGACAAGTAAATTATTTATCTATTTTCAAAATAGTAGAATATGATTTATTTTCTGTTGATCAACTAATCACCAACCACACAATCTGTCAGAAAAGAAAAGTAATCATAATGTCTCCACTACAATGCTCTACAAAAACTACGTCTATACTGTAATTGTTGTGATATTGAGCATTTCCTTTACTCACAGTGTTCTTGCCTCTGTTCTGAGCACCTAGACAGCTTTGTTGATGTTGGCTGCTGCATTCATTCCTGAGAGGATTTTTTTTCTCTCCCTCTAAGGCAATAAGTCTGGCCATTTCTCCCTGTTACGGGGAGGAATCATAATGTAGGGTCTTATATGACCCACACAGGGTTTATTTAATCCTTAACCAGTCAGCTTAGCTTGATCCTCTGTCTCCAGACACTTTGACGTGCTTTTTAAAGGGGTACAAAGCTACGGGCAATGTCATTGATCACTTTTAATAAGTCACTATAGCTGTTTTCCACTGATTTATTTTGTTACTTCAAACTAAAAATATCTTAATATGTAAAGGTTTGATAAACAATCCTGTCAAAAAATCAATGATTTTACCAAACAATAACAGAAAGAAACAGAGAATGGAAGTTTATCCACACATAAGCTTTTCCCCCCTGATAGGAGGTGGAGTCTGGGGTTATTGCTGTGTTGTCTCTGCAGGTCTGGTTGTTTGGCTGTTAGCTGTTAGCTGAATCTGGCCCAGTGTTGGCTCTGAACCTCGCCTCCCCCCTTCACGCCCTCGCCTTCTTTGGACTCTTCACAAACACCCAAACCTACCTGCACATAGAGAAAAAGTATCAACTGCTCTCTCTTCCTCTTCCTCTTCCCTTTCTCCCATATCACTCCATTTCTCTCTTCCCCCTTTCTTTTTTAAGCTATCTTTTCTGTGAAACCTAATGCCAGGAGAAAGACGAGACTTTTAATGTTTCTACAGCATAAACTCCACCAGCAAGGACCCAAAGAGGACAAAACAATAACAACAACACAGAAAATGACACTAACAATTTAATGCTTGATAATAAATTGCCACACAATTCCTCAAATGTACAGGGTGATGTCTCTGACTTTTAATGCACAATATTAATGTGATCATTCACAGCTTTATGCCACAAACACAGCAGGTAGCGCCAATTTACGGCATGCCGCTATAATGAAAATGTTTCTGCCTCCGGGAGGCATGTACATATGTTTCAGGCAGGAAGAAATTATTTCTTACATAGATCAATATGTCACAGGACTCTGTTTACTGATTGGATGTGGGTATTCTCACAAATCGCTTCTAAAAGTTAAAACTATCCCAAACTTTTGGTTGGCCACATAATCAAAACATCCGCAGATCACGGAGCTTAGAACAGCCGCCGCTGCTATCCATTGACATTACATCGCAGGACCTCATATGTTGATGTGAAAGCTGTTTAGAGTTCATGGAAGACGCCTGAACAGCAGCTGTGTTTGTCTCTCTCTCTCTGAGGGACCCTCAGGTCACCTAATGACAACATGTCCTGCCATCAGCTCTGCCCCCTGCGGGACACGTCTGTCAACAGTCATCAACAGTTCCTGATTGTCTCTGCCTTCATGACTCCTACTGAGATCCCCCATAAACACCACTCTTCCAAATCTGTGCTGACTGTCAAGAAAGCTTCGGTGAGTGCCTTCAACCTGAATTGATTCCAGGTGTTGCTGTTGTTCACTTCTATGTGCTTGAATCCTGAATGTGAACACAGTAGCTGTCTCTAACAAAGCACAATTTCATCATCAAATGTTGATATTTTCTTTGGCCAATCATATATGTTACACAACGTGTTAGAATTTTGCATAAAAAAGTAACAGCCCTTTGTCGTGGTACATATTGTCAATTCTGTTATTTACAAAAGTCACAGCTGATCAAATCTGGCAGCAACAGGTGTTATTTCAGAAAGTGAAAAACAATAAGATTATTATAAACAATTATCACTCTCTGGACTAATAGGAATTGTGCTTTAGATTGTTTTTTTGGGCATTATTTGCCATTATTACATAGTGCCAGCAGAGCGATGACAGTAAACAATGGCCAGAGAGATATAACAGAGTTCCCCCATCCGGACTCAAACCGGGGACGTTGCAGTTCATAGCCGGTGTCTTAGCCCATAAGCCACAAGAAATGTTCAAACTAGTATAATCAGCTGGGAGAGGAGCAGAAAGGTAATTAAAGCCTCCTGTCCTGGAGGAGAGAAAGGAAAAATATTGCTATTGAAGTCTAAGTTTATGCAAAACATCACACAGTGCCCTGTGCAATATGCAGTTAAAAAAAACAAAAAAGCATCATGATAAACTAATGTATGTATGTATGTATGTATGTATGTATGTATGTATATCTATATATATATGCATGAGGAGTGTTAATTCTGCCAGCCTGTTAATCCCTCTTTCTACATTACACAGCAGACAATCTGAATGCTTCCACAACTACCACCAAGATGTACAGCAAACTTTACGCTTCTTGGACTGGATTAATAGATTCACAATTTAACAACATCAATTCAATTACGTTGAAAGGAGCCAGTTGAGGTGGTTCGGGCATCTAGTAAGGATGCCACCTGGGCGCCTCCCTAGGGAGGTGTTCCAGGCACGTCCAGCTGGGAGGAGACCCCGGGGAAGACCCAGGACTCGGTGGAGAGATTATATCTCCTCACTGGCCTGGGAACGCCTCAGGATCCCCCAGTCGGAGCTGGAGGATGTGGCCCGGAGAAGGGAAGATTGGGGTTCCTTACTGGAGCTGCTGCCCCCGCGACCCGATCCCGGATAAGCGGTAGACGATGGATGGATGGATGGAATTAAATTATCACAACCAATTCCCTCTCTTAGGCAACAAGGTTGCCTAAAGGTCCAGCCATCATATTGGTGTACCATTCTCCCAGAAAAAATGGATCCCAAAAACATTTCTAATATTTAGGTCATTTCCTAATGACCTAAATATCAGCGATTAGCAAATACTATTACCTTTCAAAAACATAACTTTTTATAGGTGTAATCCACTGATACAGATGCTGAGCTATCAGTGCAAATGTTGTCATCTGATATGTAGCTCCCGGTGATTTTTAACCTGACACCTGGTTACTTCCTGACACAGTAATCCTTGCTGAATAACTTGCAGAGCATGATGAAGAGATGGGGGTTGATTTTGATAAAAGTCAGTGCTCACTGCTGGGTATATGTGAGAGAGGAGAGTGACCCCTCCATACAGCTCTGGCATCCCAAGAATGTGTGGTGTGCCTAGCACTAATCACACAACCTTGCTAACTAACTACATGCAAAATCTCTTTGCCACTCACTCATGCACACACTTCATATTAATAACACATACATACATGTACACACATACATATATGCCTGCTGTGAAGAGGAGGGAACAACATTGAAGACCAAAGGATGACTTTGTGATAAAAAGTGAGGTGAAGGAGGAGAGACTCTCAGACAGACAATATCCTGTTTCCTCCTTCCGCCTGGCTAGACATTGACGAGACACACACACACACACACACACACACACACACACACACACACACACTAATAATAAGATTTATTTGTATAGCACCTTTCATACAAGAATTGCAGCCCAAAGTGCTTCACAGCAGAAACATAACAATTAGTACAAGATTAGACAGAATAAGAGCATTTACAGTACAATCTAGTATGCAAGTATTATCAGCAAAACGTTAAGTATCAAAAGTATTGATTGTGCCGTAAAATGTTCCCTGTCAGTGTTTTATTACTATATGATGTTTTGGGATTAATAATGCTGCATTAATGTGTATGTTGCATTTTGCCGTTGTAGATGTTTAAGGATGTGCTCATTTTAAATCCTTTATATTATGTTGGTAGTTTAATCTACAGCAATGCATCATATTCTATAAAATCACCACGAATCTCAACACAGATGATGCGTTTTAAAGCTGACCCAAGAGTCTTTTTAAATAGTTGATTTAGCTTTAGAAGTTGAAGACTCAAACGTAACACTTCATTCTTCAGTTTATCACAAACATTCAAATTCCAATTCAACACATTTTGGAGATACATGGTTTTCACTGGACAGGAAGGGGATGATAAATTGTAATCTGAAAAGTAACTAATCCTCTCAGACAAATGTGGTAGAGTAAAAAGTACAATATTTACCTCTGGGGTAGTGGAGTAACGTTAGAAGTATAAAGAAGCATACATACAGTACTTGAGATAATGTATTTAGTTACATCCCATCACTATCATAAATACATGACAATGAAGACAAGTTGGCTGCAGTGTTTCATGGTAGCTGGCATACATATAAGAATTTGCCAATGTTACCAGAACCAGCTTTTCTCCTGGATTTGCCATTAAGCCGTCCAGCGAGCTTAGGGGGTTTTAGCAAAAAAACACAGCCCTAACGTGAAGTTAGCTTGGTAATGTGCCCAGAGCTGCGGTTTTTAATTGTTCAACAACTTTCACAAGTGACTCATCATCTAGTATCTTGGCCATACTGTGAAAACCCCAAGCTTTACATCTCAGTAAGGTATTCAAACAACACACACACGGAGAAAGAGACAACACCGAAGGAGGTTACTATGGTCTCCTCAAACCCAGACTTAAAAGCGGCTAACATTAGCCACTGTTAGCACCTAAACGGGGAGCAGAGACGCGCCACAAGCTAGCGCAGAACAAACTACAATTATTAAAACCAAATGTGCCTACTCACCCCGAAACTCACAGGAAAACTTTTTTCGGCTGCCACCGCGGTATGGAAATAAACTTTCCTCAGTTTAAAAGAGCAGACGCAGGCTAACTTTGGGCAAACTGAGTAACATTAGCCGAAGTCTCACTTTCCCGACGCCATGTTGAACAGTAGGAAATACATCCGGGAAACTGCAGCAAAGTACCATGGCAACCGAGTCAGCGACAGGTCGCTAGGGAGACGAGTGAGGGTAGAATTAGCATAATGTTTTTAGCGCTACATTATGCTCATACATGAGAGGCACACTGAGCTAGCTAACACTATATGCTCTACATGTAATACATCTTTTTGTAAAACTATGTGCAGCGGTGGATGAAGTATTATGATATTTTACTTAAGTAAAACTAGCAGTAAACATACTGTGGTACAAGTAAAAGGCCTGCATGCAATATTTTACTTAAATAAACGTAGAAACTACTAGCATGAAAATACACCTTAAGTACTCATTATGCAGAATAGCAAATGTTGTAATAATGTTTGTTATGTTATTGGATTATAATGATTGATGTGTTAATATGTAGCATACATCAATGTATTGTTGCTGCTGGCTGGTATCCTAAAAGTGGGGGCCATTTTAACTAACGTTACTTTATAAAGGCTACTTTATCTGTTACTTATTACTTCTGGGAGATCAATAAAGTTTCATCTTAATCTATAATAATACATCATACGGTAATGTATTTGTTGATTAGCCTATATTTTTGTTTTATTAATCTGAATCTGCAAAGCAATTTAACATTTAAAATAATTGCAGTTTAGGAATAAATATATGCTTCCACTATGTAGTGGAATATCAGTATAAAGTTGCATAAAATGGAAGTAATCAAGTAAATTACAAGTAGGCTACCTCAAAATATATTTTTTCCCTGAATTAACCAACTGGCAGCTGCTGTAAATACACAGTTGTTTACTCAGCATCAAGGTGAAGTGAAAAATGTATTTTGATAAGTCCTATGAAACTCTGTTATTATAAAAATAAGAAGAATGAACATTTAAAATGAATAATAATGATAATTTCTTAAACTAATTTACAAATTATTGTTTTATTTATATATTTTCCCCAATTTAGTCATGTGATTATTTACCTAATTATTTATTTATCAAATACTGTAGTAGCAAACAAATGTTGCACAACTCCATATTATCTTGTCACGATGTAACTTGTAAAGAGGATTCTGCAAGATCTGCACCAAAAGATATTACTGATTAAAAAATATATATTACCCATTGCAAAATTAGAGTTATTTTTGACGTGATTTTTGCAGGTGAGAGAACTTTTTTAAAATTCCCGAAACAGATTTCATTGTGTCATAAAAAAAGAAAACATCACACTCAAAAGTCTAACTTACAACAAACTTACAAATGTTTAAACTTACAGCATGGCCAGACGTGGTTAGTATGTTTTGGCTCTAACAGTCAGTGCACAGGGTAATAAGGAGGTTAAAGGGGATCAGAGGTCGGTATACGCCCGGGGATCTTTTCCATCTAATCAATTTGTTATTCGGTTACATGATAGATTGACCCAACACTTCACCCACTTACACTCACAGCAGGCCTAATGTGCAGCACAGCAATAGCAAACTGCAACATTTTAAGCTATTGTGCTCAGTTTGAAATGTCTTGTTATGCATAACATAAAAGCAACATAGAGAATGGAGAGTATCCTGAGCGACTGACTGTACGCATCCGGCTGCACAAGATGACAATAAGATATATGAAGACAAAAGTTTTCCGACCCAAACATCTGCTGCTGTCAGATGATTTGTGATTGTATTGTAAGTGGCAGTATAAATATTTTACATATATGTATAAAAGTTTCTGTCCAATATATTTATAGATGTGAAAAATAGAATCTGTCACAACAGAACAAAAGATTTTCTGCCTAAACAAACAAGTGCAGGAATCAAAATTCAGTAGAGAATCATTGCTATTTTATTCCTAATGAGGCACAGAAACATGTCACTCTTTGATGGAGCTCATATTTGTCCACATATGTGTTACATTAACGCACATCTGTTGGACCATTATCTCTGTACATTGCCCATAATCTTTACACGTCATACTGTGAACTTTTGCACATTCCTGCACTAATCTGCACGGCACTTTCATTTCAAAACAGTTGTACTTGCTTTTTATTAAAATGTTCTCTTGCCATGTTTATTGTTGTGCACTAAAACTCCAAGGCAAATTCCTTTTATCCCAGTGTACTTATATCATTAGTGCTGAAGCTCTGTTACACTGTCCAGACATCTTTTGTTCCCCTAATCAAAGACACATTTAGTCATATAGACAATTAATATTTTCTCTTCCTCCGGCAGAAAGACCAGACTGGGATCAATGGGGGAATAAAACTCGACTGCATGAGTTCCTCCAGACCGTGACGGGAGAGAAAATTCAGCTGGCAGGTTTTATTCTACTTTGACAAAGTCAAACTGTGATAAACAGATCTGTCAGAGCTGAAGAAATGGCAGAACTGGTTATTGATTCTCCAGCAGAGACAGCTGCTGCTCCCTTAGTCCAACCATCACACTCATTTCAGGAGGTGGACTGCTGCATGCACGGAGCTGACATGACGCTGGTGCATGATCATGGTATCACCCCTCTGGTATATTCTGCCCCGGCAGGGACAACACAGCACTGTACAGCTGGAGCACAGAGGAGGTTCACTCATTCATTCAACCTTTATTTATACATTTACTGTGACAAAACAACAACAAAGAGATGTACAAACAGAGAAGAGGCAATACCATAATACAAAAGCCAATAAAACTTTTTAATTAGGGAAAACTATTTGATAGATATATCAGTTTATTTAAGATGTTAAATAAAACACAGGTTTTGTAAAACAATTACACATCGAGGTCAGAGGATTTAAGATCACATTTCTAAAATGTCCAAATGGTATAAGTCAATTGATTTTATTAAGGCGGTGCTGTATTTTGTTTTAGTACCAGGTGCACTTAAATTAAAAGCAGTTTTTCCAAGTTCAGACCTAGCTCGTGGAATATGACGTGACAAAGACGTTCTGAGAGGTAATGTGGTCAGTTTCCAGTAAGGGCTTAGTGTCACGTCTCTCTTGGAGAGAAGACCACCCTAACCCTACAATGATGTGTACCTGAGGCATCACCAGTAATAGATCTGAAACCAGAGTGATTGAGATTGAATCCAGAAGTTGAAGAGGATGCGTGCCTCTAAATCACAACACCGTAATAATGGCATTAAACTTTAACTTTAAAACTGAAAGATGGTTTTATTTCTGTAAAAAGCCTGACGTAGGAGAGATAGAGCAGATGTGGCTGCGTCCAGTGAGGAGGAGCAGGAGCAATGGCTTGACAGTCAATGATCAGACAGAGAGGCATGCAGGAGGGGCCCTCTGAGGCTGCATGTGGACGAGAGAGGGACAGCTCAGGGTCATTTTGTAAAGCCAGTGAAAGGACAGCAGTCTCTCTCTGAATCCGATCATTCAGGCCGCTTCCTGTGTGACGTAGGGGGTGACCTGCTTTGAGCCGAGCACGTGATCTGCAACCCCTACGCCTCGTGAAACTGAAGGAAAGCAGGCTGCAGCGAGGGAGTGTGGCAAAGTGAGGAGAGCTGGTGGAATATCACATCACCTCTCCTCCAGCTGCCTCCTTATCCATTCTCTTGGCAAAACAAGTGATGCCAAACGCTCTGCTGCTCTGCCAGGATGAGGAAGAGGAGGAGGCCTGCAACAGCATGCTTACCATCCAGGAGGGAAAACTTTCTACAAGAAGTGATAATGACACCAAGCTGCACCCTGGCTCTCCGCTCACCTGCCGAATCACAACTGTCTGGAGAAGGTGGATGAAGAGGAAATGCACCTCTCAAACTTTTACAAACGCCAAAGAATCAAGCATCAAAGCTTTCAGTGGTTTGTGGAGGTGGTTGACTCCCAGACATCTGCTGCTCCGGGCCGGATCAGGACATCCTCGCCTGGTGACCAGTGACCACCTGCACATGTGTCAGTCAGCTGTTCCACCTCTGCAGCCTCGCTTCACGTGCAGCCCCTCCACGCTCAGGGACATATGTTCCCAGGATGATGGAGAGCCTGTTATGTCGCCACATAGGGGCAGAATATTTGGGCAACCTTTCCTGGAGGCCAGACTAAGCCCAGTTGAACTTTCTGCTTCGGATACAAGTCAGAGAGTCAGAGACGGTGAGAGTAACAGAGATGAAGATGAGGCACCAGGCTCCTGTAACGTGTTCAGGGCTCTTCGTCGTCACACCGCTCCTGAACTGAGATTCCACTTTTGGGTGGAATCAGACTCCGACCTGGAGGAGCTGCTGGTTGAGAATGGAGATGATGGTGGTGGTGACACAGACAAAGAGGAATAAGGAAATTTGAGTGACTTTACGTTATGAAGTCTGCAGAGAGCACAAGTTAAACAATTTAAAAGGAAAAAAGAATCTAGTTAATGCAAATGCCACGCTAGATATCATGTAAGTGGGTAAAAACAACCCATCGACCCCGACCCCCACTTCTCTGCTCTTTTCTTTTTTTCTTTTGCTCTTTGTAGGTCAACAAGACAGATGTAATTGAATTGACTGTTTCCTGGTTCATCGGATCAATACAGTGATGGTCAGTGTGAAATAGTGCTGCCTTCAGTGCTGCTCGTAATTGATTGTGATTTCAAATTGAAGTGTCACACAGCTCAAGAAACCAAAATAATTACTCTTGTTGTCGTGTTTTACAAATCCGGCTGCACAGCAGACAGTGAAAACGTGTAACTAAGAACATTTACTCATTACTGTTCTGAGGAGAACATTTGAGGTACTTGTACTTTACTTTACTGAATAATGTAGATTTTTATTCCACTACATTTATTTTAAAGCTTTGTAGATTAAACTACCAACAGTATATAATATCGCCAAAATTAGTTTCACCTCAACCTGCTTTAACAGTAAAATGCTACTTACATATTAGTGCATCATTAATAGTCAGCAATAATAAGCCAATAATGTGTAATAGTAAAACACTTTGACACTCACAGGGGCCGTCTTTCTGCTCCATGAGTACTTTTGATAGATAAGGTACATTTTTGATAATAATACTTATATACTTTTACATAAATTACATTTTCAATGCAGGACAGTCATTGTATGGGAGGTTGTTTTATATTGCAGTATTGCTACTTTTACTTAATTAAAAGATCTGACTGCTTCTTCCACCTCTGACTGAAGAAACGATTCTAGACAGAAAACTGATTAAATCAAATCAAAAATACTCTGTTACAAGTAAAGGCACTGCATTAAAATTGTTCTTAGGTAAAAGTAGAAAAATCATTAGCATTAAAATGTACTTAAAGTACCATAAGTAATAATAATAATTATGCAGAATGGCCCAATTTAGAAAAATATGTTAGGCTATAACATTGGATTATAATTATAATTGTTTTTTGCATTAAAAGCATTAATGTGTTCTCCTGGTAGATGTGTAGCTAATTGTAATGACTTTACACATTGTTAGGTAGCTAAATCTATAATACAAACATAACACAAAACATAATCTGCAAAGTAATTAAAATGCAGTAAAAACTACAAAACATTGAAGTAAAATTCAAAAGAAGCAAAAAACGGAAATATTCAAGTAAAGTGCAATTACCTAAAAAATGTACAGTACTTGAGTAATACTGTAATATTGTGCTCAGTTACATTTCACCACTGCCAACATTAGTGTGTAAAACTGCGTTTATATCTCAGGCTCACTGCAGAGTTTAATCTGTGCAACACTGACCTCTAGTGTTGAAATACACGTACTGCTCTTTAAAGAAGTGTTTCTCTTTATTGTGCTCTGATCACCAGGAGTCAATGAGTCAATGTGAATAAATGAATTGTTTTATTTTTGTGTAACTCCAAAATAAAACTCTTTAGGATACAAGTAGGCCTTTTAAAGTTAGCATCGGTTTGAGATTTGTTGCGTGTTAATAAACACTCTTAAGAAATCCACATATGGCTAAGGTTTTCATCAAAAGGACCCCATCTAAAATGAGGTTTAGTATCAGTGAGCAGAGAAATGATCAGAATACAAACATTATCTGTGGAGTTTGAACATCTCAGATGTGAATGCAGACAAAATTGGCTTATTGAGGACTTGTTTGTACATGTTTTATGAGACTGATTATAAATGTGAAAGTTCTGTGAAAGTAAGAAATCACTCATTATTCAGACACATTCATCAAATCACCAGCATCCAACAGTACTATAAACTGATCTCATACACATATGATTAGCTTATAATGCCTCAGGAGGTAAATGAATACAAAGAGTTTTATTTTGAAATTATACAAGTGTATATTTTATATGTAAGGATATTTATTAAGTATAGGCTATTACTAGAGTTGAGTAAAACTAATAGAGATCCTTTGTGTTTACACTCTCTCTTTCCTAAAAATATTAGGTTATGACATTTATTTATTTTAAATGGGTATAAAACAATTTGGGAATGAGCCCTTTAATTGTCTGGCTTCATTTCAGTTGATCCTGCAGTGGAAGCTAATTTGGCGATTCTCAAGGATCAGCGACTTTTTCTCGACACTCTGCAAATGAAGATCAATGTTCTCTGAATGTGCTGAAACCGCTGGTTCCTTGTGTTCATTCTCCAAGTTTGATTTCCAGTCTTTATGTATCCACTGAGATGTTTTGCTGAGCATGCTCGCTCTTCTGCAGCTGTCCTTCCCTGCCCTGTTTGCTTTGCTGCATTCAATATGTTTCCTGTATATATTATTTATATTATATATTTACCCTTCTACACTGTGGATCATGTTTATGCTTCAACATTCATGCGTCAAAGATGAAGCAGTAATGCAGCATCTCATCCTCCTTAAGAAAAGCTCCCTTTAAAGATCCTTTGACTTTTGATTTTTATTGTCTGTGAATAATGGTGCAGTTGGACTCATCTGTGTTTAAAATGTGAAACGCAACTGCTCAGAAGGAAACGCTTTCCTTAATGACATAGCTCAGCAGTTTGTGGAGCGGCCTCTGAAGTAATGAGAGTCCTGACAGGATGGTTCAGAGCCGAGCTTCATCATCAATCCTACCAGCTAATTACTTTAACAGGGGGTCAGACCAAAGTGGTGAAGAGGTAAAATACAGGCGGGCCTGTTTCATCACATCTCACACACGTCAGGTTTTACTGCTTGAAAGCTTGAAATTTAAAACCATGAAATCAGACATTAGACACTTTTACGATGGTGACCAAATAAAAGTGGTGTGACAGTATTTGTATTCTCGATTGTCAAGCCAAGAATTAAAAAACTAACTTCACAAATCCCCAATAAAAAACAAAAACAAATCTCTGTTTTTGGAAGAACACAAGACATCTAAATAAAAATATCAGGATGTATTCACAACCATATAACCATGCTAGAGGTTGTGTATTTAGAGCTACTCAAATATGCACCAAAAGAAATCACAAAACACTTTGCGTTCAAGTTGGTTCAGCTGTCAATTTTCTTCAATCAATCCAACTGTATCCCACAACATTCAGGCGGATTAGTGCTTTACACGCCACACACAGAGTGAATCTACAGCATCTCATTTACTGCTGATAAAATAAAATGTTTGTCACTCATGTAACCTTTTGCTGAGGAAATGTGTGTTTTGCAGCTTTATGCCTGAAGGTGACTGAGCTTATGGCTCTGAACCGACTCGCAGCAGCAGCTTCATCCTTCAAATCCCTTCTGACACTCCATTGTCCACCCTCAACCCATCAACAAACATG
The DNA here is from genome assembly GCF_900634415.1 of Cottoperca gobio. Lineage (NCBI taxonomy): Eukaryota > Metazoa > Chordata > Actinopteri > Perciformes > Bovichtidae > Cottoperca > Cottoperca gobio. Next base: position 20,511,945 of record NC_041367.1, on the reverse strand, counting down.
TGATGATCTTATAGAATATGATGCATTGTGTAGATTAAACTACCCAACAGAATATAAAGGAGTTCAATTGAGTCATACGAGTCATACGGGTCATACGGGTCATACGAGGCGCTGGGACTGTTCGTGCTGCCATATTACAAATAACACTTCGAGTTAACTCCCTGAAGCACACTCTGAGGGTGTGTGTGTGTGTGTGTCTGTTACTCCTTTATGAATATTGTTTCAACTCCGTCTATTACAGTTATTTACCGAATTAAAATAATTTAACTGTATTTTAAATTGAACACCTGATGTTTTAATGTGCATACATTTGACTTCTACATACATTAAAACACGTCAGACGCCATTTTCCATCTTGAGCTTTCATTTTTTATCATTTCATTTAGCTAGGTATCCCTACTGGAAGTGAAACTCTGGGTTTCTGTAGAGGTGAACGACAAAGTTGCTGCTGCAATTGATCCAGATGCAGATTAAAGGACAGTTTCTGCACATTGAAAATAGTTTTGCTGGGGGTAATCTCTCCTCCTGGTCATTTAAATCTTCTTTAGGGGCTCAAATATGTTGTAATAACAAAACTAATCAGTAGAACTTAATGCCATTACAATCAACAGATTAAATACTAAACTATTGATCAGCCACATTGAGATAAACATGTGTGAGGGTGAAATGAACATTATCTGATACAAAGAATTAAGACTGTGGATGGTGAAAGTGAATAAGACTTGCTGTGTATCTAAAAAATTAAAAACTGCATATTAAAGAGAACATAGGACTGCGTCCTTTGTGAAGAAGACTTCCCAATCTTCAGATTACAGCAGAATAATTGGATAAACATGAGAAAGGTCAGTGGATTTGGAGGGTTGGGGAGGAAGCCAAGCAGCTGACATGCTGAAGAATGTACTCACGCAAGTTTTGTTTCCTGCCGTCATTTAGAGAATCTAACAGCACTGATTTGAACACAAAGTGGATGTCGGAAAATGTGACAGAGGCAGTGATGAAAGAAGTATTCAGATCCTTTAAGTAAAAGTACTAATACCACCCTGTGAGCTACGCTACAAAGTCCTGCATTCAAAATCTTACTTAAGTAAAAGTATGTAATCAGCTAAATGTAGTTAAGTTAAGTCCTTGAGCAGTAAATGTTCCTGTCAGTGATTATCATATGTGATGTCATATTACTGCTGCATTAATGTGTGTGTTGCATGTTGCTGCTGCATTAATGTGTGTGTTGCATGTTGCTGCTGCATTAATGTGTGTGTTGCATGTTGCTACTGCATTAATGTGTGTGTTGCATGTTGTTGCTGCATTAATGTGTGTGTTGCATGTTGCTGCAGCATTAATATGTGTGTTGCATGTTGCTGCTGCATTAATGTGTGTGTTGCATGTTGTTGCTGCATTAATGTGTGTGTTGCATGTTGCTGCAGCATTAATATGTGTGTTGCATGTTGCTGCTGCATTAATGTGTTTGTTGCATGTTGCTGCTGCATTCATGTGTGTGTTGCATGTTGCTGCTGCATTAATGTGTGTGTTGCATGTTGCTGCTGTAGATGTTTAACGTTGTTCTCATTTAAACACCTTTATATCCTGTTGGTGGTTTAATCTACACAAAGCATCATATTCTATAAGATCATCATGTTTGTAGCGTCTCTGTCCTGTGAGAACCACGTGTCTCTAAAAAGTTCATGAGTTTCTCAGTAAAACGTTTTCAGCTCTGAGACGAAGCATTTTACAGCTGATCCAGGAGGTGTTTAAAGAGTTTATTTAGATTAAGAAGTAGGAGAATTTTCTCAACACATTAAGGAACACTTCATTTTTCAGTTCATCACAAACATTCAACATCAACACATCTGGAGATACATGGTTTTCACTGGACAGTAAAGACAATGAGAACTTGTAATCTGAAAAGTAACTAAAGCTAACATCAGCTCTATCTTTCCAGTGAAGTGTGTGTCTGTTATTTCAGTGCAGAATGACACCACATGCTGTACAGATTGTTGGTAAAATTGTGATATTGGGCTATATAAATAAAAATTGGCGCGACCTGGCCTGCACCGCTTCACCTGTTGACAGCAGTCAGAATGACGACACCCACACTGGAATAAATGCATAGTTTATCATAACAATAAATTGTCAAGGCTAAATCGTAAATAAAACAGTCTAGTAGATTGAGGGATTGTAGTTTAAATTATGAAGAGGAAGTGAAGTGAACAAACCGTGTCATGAAGAAGAGGTACAAACGTGACGTTGCATTGAATAATTATGCTGTGAGGAGCTGCAAGACAAAAGTTGCTCTAAAAAGGTTAAATTGCTGCAACTACTGAGAGTATACCGAGTGATCACTTTGCATTTCATACAGCTACAAGCTACCAGAGATCACAATTCAGGCTACTTCTGCTACAGTACAGTATCGCTTTAAGTTCCTCTAGATACCTGAATAAAAACAGCCCCCTGCTGTGGAAACAAAGAGAAAAGTCAATCATCTATCTATATGCATATTTTAAAAAAGAAGTCTCCATTAGTGCAGAGAGGTGGATCTTATAGGAGGCGACCTTGAGGGGTCTCGGTGGTTCTTGAGGTGAGATCTTGAAGGGTTTTCGAGGAGTGTGCAGTAGGATCTTTGGAGTTGTAAGGGGTTCTTCAGGAGGGTGTATGAGACATATTTGGGGGTTAAAGAGTTCATCTGGGTGTTCTTAAGGGTTCTCTACAGTTCTTGTGAGGGTTCAAGAGTTCTTGAAAGGGGTCCAGGAGATCTTCCTCAGGAAATTCAAGGTTTTCAGGGGGGGGGGGGGGGGTCAGGGGTTCCTGAGGGGGGAGGTGCGGGGGGGGTCTTAGGGGTATGATGTGGTTTTCGTATGATTTCCAGGAAAAATGGTCTGGGTTTTTTGAGGGAGGCAGAAATTATATTTTAAAATCACTGGAAAGTGCAAGAGTTAAAGCTTGGGTGGATTACTGAGCGGGTCCTCTGGCTCAGGATCAGGGGCCCATCAGGGGAGAAGGTGTATAAAGCCTTTTCTGGCTCTAGAGGGAGCCACGCAAATTGTCTCAAGTGATGTCACTTGAGTCAGAGTCGGTTTGGGCTGAAGACTACAAATTGAAAAATGTAAATAATCTGGGGGTGTGAAAATAGAATTAGACATACATACAGATCTTACCCAACCTGTAGCCCGCTGCTCCTCTCTGCTCCACGCCACATTAGCAGCTACTTGCATAACAAGCCAGAATCCCTTACCGGACTGTTGGTGGTCGAGTTGCATCGTGGGTTATGTATTTGTTTGTGCATTTTGATTTCTCTTTATGTTACAGCTGAAATGCATACTTAGGGCTGCATCTGATGATGTTTTCATACTATAATTAAAGACGCTATTAGTTCCGAAAGCCCAAGGTTACGTCTCAAATTACTTGTTTCATCCGACCAACCAGTCGACAAGATGTTCAATTAAGAGTCAAATAAAACGTATCAATGTCTGACGATCAGTTTGACAGGAGAGCAGTTCTGCTTTAGAAAGCTAAACCTGCACCTTATGAGTCATGAATACTGAAGTTCAACTGCAGTTTGTGAACCAACAGCTGCATTCAAACTGTTCTGGTTCACTGAAAGAGTCTCTTTCAGTCTGAGGGGCCTTTTACATTTCTGTGCTCAGGGGCCCATTGTTTCATAATCCACCCATGAGTTAAAGAATGACTTTCAGAAGAACCACCATTTTAGCCCTCACACACACAGTAAAACATCCCAACACTAAATCAAGAACAAAAAGCATCCCATTTTGGAGGTTTTTAAGACTCTTACTGGCCGGGGAAGCAAACATGTCGTTTGGGTCTGGTGACAGGAACATGCTAAAAACATATGAAACCCCTCAGGACTGGGTGTTTAGGTAAAGCTGGGACCAAAAACAACAATAATTCCCTCCCCACCTGCATCCTGCATCCTGCATGCGGAACAGTGAACACTCCGTCAGCACCTGCCCCCTCTGTCCTCCCTCAGGTCCTCAGTCAGCATCCCAAACTCTGGATGCAGTCATGTCTCTCGATCCGCTTCCATCCGTCCCTGCTGCAGCCGCATGTCAGGTGTGTGTGCAATCACCTACATAATGTGTGCAGATATGTGCGTGTGTGCTGTATAGTCATCCTAACATCGGCAAGCAGTCGGTGGGGTTCGGTGCCACGGTGCTGGTGATGTTGTACTGCTTGTCCGGTGTCCAGAAAAACACATAGTAAATCACCAGGATGAACGCAGCCACGGATACGCAGAGGAAATAGGCGATCGCCATCGCTACTTTCACCCAAATCTTAGTTGACATGTTGGCGTGTTTGGCCCGCAGCTCCCCGGGATAGCTCGGCCTCCGCTTCATGTCCCCGTTTAGCTTCTCCGCAGTCACGGTGACTTGTCTGCCGGCCGCTTTCATCTTGGTATTAGAGCTAAAACATTATCGAACGATCTTTCCTCTGCGGAATGTTGTGTGTTCATTTGAGTCAGGACAGCAGAGCCAGATGCTCCCCTCTCCTCCTGTCCGGGAAAAGAATGCAGCCTAAACCGCAGGGCAGCTGCTCGGGTCCCGCAGCCTCCTCTGACCCCCGTGAGTCCTCCGTGCGCACTGGGCAAACTGAACTCAAAGAGGCTGACTCTGGCATCAGCTGGATGGGACCGCTGTCATGCTGGCCATGTTGACAGAGGCTGTTTCCGGTGGGAATTTTCAAAATAACACAAACTAACTGCACAAAACACAAAATATCAATGTAAATAAATGAAGAAATAAATAATATGGATTATATAAAACTAAATTATTATAATTAGTAGTATTTGGAGATAAACATTAGACTACAAAATGTGACAGCAAGTCTATGCTAACATACTATATTAAATGATTAAGTAGTGGTACTTGAAGTTTGTCTGTATTAATATAAATATACTATATTATATATTATGCAAAAATCAGCGACATACAAACATAATTAAGTACAATATGGTAGATTATGACATAGTATGGAATATGAGATATAGTATAGGGGATAAGTGGTCATATAATATAACATGATATTTAGTATAGTACATAGTATGAAATATAAAAACAATATAGTATGGTTATAATATAGTAAAGTGTAATATCATATAGCCTCATTTAAATGATATAAACTACAACAGATTATTTCATCATATATAATATAGCGAGGGGGTGTTCATGTGTTGCAGCAGCTCAAATACAGAAATGTAAGAAAAGTCTAGATAAAAAGAAAAAAATGCAATAAAGAAATAGAAAGAGTAACAGAATAATAGTACAATTGTAGTGGTGGCAAGATGTGTTAAGCAGTTAAAACTATCTCTACGTTATCATCTGCAACATATAATTTATGAACACATTAATGCATCACTAATTATAATCTAATCATTATTCTGAAAAGAGCCATTCTGCAAAATGAGTACTTTTACTTTTGGTACTAAAAGTATATTTTGTTGCGAATACTTTTCTTTAACTTCAGCAGCATTTTGAATAAAGGACTTTTACTTGTAACACTTGTATTTCTACAATGTGGTATTGCTACTTCTAAAGATCTAATGACTCCTTCCACCTCGGGATGACAGAACAGAGGAACCTGCTTGTTTCACTTGGCAGGACAATTATTTTGCGTTTATGATGGAGGAAGACACTCTTATTCTGAAGGACAATTCGTTGCGTTTCCAGCGCCATTCCGCCTACTTTACGCAGATTCGGACGAGGAGGGGCTGAAAGTACGCACCACCCAACGATTGGGTCATAGTTTGTGAGAAACGTCCCGCAGCAGAAGATGGGAGAGATGCGATCCTCATCCACAAATTATCACAGCCTCTGATTTTTTTCCTCCAGCCTGAAAACAGCACAGCAGCGGGTCGCAGGAGCTGATAAAAGAGACATCAAAACCCTAAAAAAGCTAAATAAGCTTATTTTACACAGAGAAGTCACCTGCTGCAGCCATAAAATGTGGGATGCGCATTGAGTGCTGTTAAATGGAGATGAAAAGAAGAGGTATGGAGCCATTCTTCTTTCTTGCAGCATCCTGCAAGGTCAAAATCATGCAGGAGACAGATTCAAACACAACAACAGGGCACTCTGGGTATTCCATTTGTGCACGAGGCAGAATGATTTCATACTGCCTCACTGCCTGGTGAGCAAGGACGTACATTCATGAGTCTCTGTGCTGGATGAATAAAAGAGAGCAGCGGAGGTCATCAGCACATATATCTCAACATTTTTAATCCAACATGGGTGCACACTATAGCTTTCAGAAATGCCTTCAACCTGACACTGAACTTTATTTTCAAGTCTCACACAATGCTGCCCCCATGTTAAAAAACTAACAAAAAAACCACAGCATAAGTGCCCTCCCAGTGAAGACAATGTGATGCAGTGACCTCCCAGTGAAGACAATGTGATGCAGTGACCTTCCAGTGAAGAAAATGTGATGCAGTGACCTCCCAGTGAAGACAATGTGATGCAGTGACCTTCCAGTGAAGACAATGTGATGCAGTGACCTTCCAGTGAAGACAATGTGATGCAGTGACCTTCCAGTGAAGACAATGTGATGCAGTGACCTCCCAGTGAAGACAATATGATGCAGTGACCTTCAAGTGAAGACAATGTGATGCAGTGACCTCCCAGTGAAGACAATGTGATGCAGTGACCTCCTAGTGAAGACAATGTGATGCAGTGACCTCCCAGTGAAGACAATGTGATGCAGTGACCTCCTAGTGAAGACAATGTGATGCAGTGACCTCCCAGTGAAGACAATGTGATGCAGTGACCTCCTAGTGAAGACAATGTGATGCAGTGACCTCCTAATGAAGACAATGTGATGCAGTGACCTCCTAGTGAAGACAATGTGATGCAGTGACCTCCTAATGAAGACAATGTGATGCAGTGACCTCCCAGTGAAGACAATGTGATGCAGTGACCTCCTAATGAAGACAATGTGATGCAGTGACCTCCTAGTGAAGACAATGTGATGCAGTGACCTCCTAATGAAGACAATGTGTTGCAGTGACCTCCTAGTGAAGACAATGTGATGCAGTGACCTCCCAGTGAAGACAATGTGATGCAGTGACCTCCTAGTGAAGACAATGTGATGCAGTGACCTCCTAATGAAGACAATGTGATGCAGTGACCTCCTAGTGAAGACAATGTGATGCAGTGACCTCCTAATGAAGACAATGTGATGCAGTGACCTCCCAGTGAAGACAATGTGATGCAGTGACCTCCTAATGAAGACAATGTGATGCAGTGACCTCCTAGTGAAGACAATGTGATGCAGTGACCTCCTAATGAAGACAATGTGTTGCAGTGACCTCCTAGTGAAGACAATGTGATGCAGTGACCTCCCAGTGAAGACAATGTGATGCAGTGACCTCCTAGTGAAGACAATGTGATGCAGTGACCTCCCAGTGAAGACAATGTGATGCAGTGACCTCCTAGTGAAGACAATGTGATGCAGTGACCTCCCAGTGAAGACAATGTGATGCAGTGACCTCCTAGTGAAGACAATGTGATGCAGTGACCTCCCAGTGAAGACAATGTGATGCAGTGACCTCCTAGTGAAGACAATGTGATGCAGTGACCTCCTAGTGAAGACAATGTGATGCAGTGACCTCCTAGTGAAGACAATGTGATGCAGTGACCTCCCAGTGAAGACAATGTGATGCAGTGACCTCCTAGTGAAGACAATGTGATGCAGTGACCTCCTAGTGAAGACAATGTGATGCAGTGACCTCCTAATGAAGACAATGTGATGCAGTGACCTCCTAATGAAGACAATGTGATGCAGTGACCTCCCAGTGAAGACAATGTGATGCAGTGACCTCCCAGTGGAATAAAATGTAATTAACTCTACTGTGCTCTTCTAGTGGGGAAAACATGACGCAGTGCTATATAGGCTTCACTACATGCAAGAAAACCTGCGTCCTGCTGCCCCACTGCATGCAGCTGGTGCCCTTCATATTTTTTGCCCCTGGCCCTCAGACAGCCAGAGTCTGTCATTGGTCTAACACCTACGGAATAAATCAGACGTGGCTTCAGACATCAGAGAAATACATTTATTGGCTAAATAAGAGAAAGAAAAAGTGATAAAGCAGTAGTGTGCTTCACATGAATACACACATCAGGGCTCTTTTCTCTCTGATGTGTGAGCTGATGAGGGACATTTATTTCATCTATGGCTTTGACAACATTAAAAAGCTACAATTTTGGATTCATGCTAGTCCTGATAATCTTTATGAAAACAGCTGCACACCTCCAGCCCAAAAAGGCAAACCTTGTTGGTTCTCAGAGCGATTTCATGTATCAAACAGGAAGACATTGTAGAAATGGATATGCATTGAAATATCTCCTGCCTTAGTTACAATCAGTCATCGAAGCTCAGAAAAACAAACATCCATATGCAAAAACTAAATATTTTTTCATAGCTCACAAGCTATATTTTGCACAAACACCCAATTGTGGAATGTTCATTTCCATTTAAAAACTGTACATTTTGAAGTTCCTTTCAACCCAAATGCATCAGCTTTATTCCTCTCATACAAAACAAACCAAAAAAACATTAAAGCAACCAATTTATCCCAGTGTCCACAATCATGATTCAAAGACTTTCCAGAAAACAAAGCACAAACTCAAAAACAAACCACACTGAAAGCCCTTGGTCTGCTGAGGTATGAGTGAAGGCTTTCATTCCAAAACAAACTTCATTACTCCGCTGATATACGTTACTGAACCGGTCATTTAATGCAGGTCTGTCCTTCCAAATTAGTGACAATTATTCATTTATACCATGAAGCCATTTTGGAATGAGACCCTTGATTTAAAGAACAATTAAAGAGGCAGTGTGTCATCTAAAGACAGTTTGGAATTCTTACCAGACGGATATGAACACATTTCCCTGTAGAACTGATAATTAACTAAATGACGACAGTCTGCATCATTAAAAATATCAAATGTTTTCTGATTGTGAAGCAAACGGACCGCCGCCATGAAGTACATCATTTTTTGATAGATTTGAGGAGGAGGTCACATGGTGTCTTTATCAAAGTGCCCTCAAGCAACACACCTGATCCTTGAAGGTGAATGATCACTGAAGTTATTCTACAACACACACAGCAGGCCCGCACAGCTGGCTCTCGACAGGCGTTGGGGAGTACGTCTGCATAAGTTAAAAAGAAGCTGTATATAGCATTTTGTGGCTCCGGGGGAAGCTGCACGAAATCTGCCTCAAGTTATGCCACTTGTCCTCGGTCAAGTTGCATTGTGGGTAATGTAAGCGCAATGTTTTGACGAGTACAAGAATGTACAAGAAATAAAAAGTCTCTGGCTCTGCTGTATCAACTGATTCTTAAAAATAAAAATGTTATTGAGTGCAACACTAATTCAGTGGAGTACTCTAGTAACAGCAATTAATGCATGCTTCCCGTAAATATGTTAGCCAAGTCAGACGGCTTTACAACAAGAAAGAAGGTCGCCACATGCTAAGGTTAACTAGCCAACAAGCTGGCAATGTTGAGACCCAATAATAAATCTGATCAATGGTTGATGAAGTGATACTTTTCCAGGCGAAACCACACAGAAATGAGCCACGTCGGTTCTGTTCCTGAGACAGCAGAGCGGTACATTTAAAAAAAAGATGTGGACCTCCAAACAGGTCAGCTGAAAGCCTTTTATAAACTGACATCAGGTCAGGTAGGGCTCGGCCTTGTAAAGCCCACTACAAATGTTACTTGTTGCCGACTTCTGTGAAGCTCTGAGTGTGCTGTGAAAAATATCTACATCGAATCATGTGCAGTTCATTTTCCCAGAGCAGAAAACTTTGAGACCCCACTGCGAGAACAAAACATTTTTGAAAACCAGCGACTGACATTTCACTCTTTATATCTTAATACTTAACTGAGTGAGACAAAACACCAGAGGGGATCAGACCCACTGATCCAAAAGAAGCAGCTGTGAGAGAGGCCGGTCCATGGGCGCTATGCACAGTCCCTCCTCCTCCTCCTCCTCCTCCTCCTCATGGTTTTAGTCATTTTTTCTTTTTCTATTTAGATGTGTGGCGGTCACTCCAGTGATGAGTAGTGTGCTCTTCGTCCTTCTCATCTTTCCACCCTCCTCAGAAGTGAGTCTGATTGTTCCCAGCAGCTTCAGCCTGTGGATACAACCACAGTGAGAAAGTGGTAAAGTGTGTGTGTGTGTGTGTGTGTGTGTGTGTGTGTGTGTGTGTGTGTGTTTTATGCTTTTATCCAAAGCACATCACAATAACCGTAAAGTGTGCACATTTTCAAAGCAGCCCCGGGGACAGAGTCCTTACGGTGACTCTAGCAGCGCTATTAACAGCACCCTTCCCATACAGCTCCTCTGCTGCTGAACGCAGTGATGAGTGCCTAATAATCAATACTGAATCATGAAGCTGCAAAGACTGTGCACGTACTGTGCACGTACCCGGGTGTAAACAAACACTTTCCTTCCAAGTCATAACCAACATTATGAGCCTCAACATTAAATATGTTCTACTTGAAACGATGTATTTACAAATTCAATAATACATGAAACCTAATCTTGTCACTATGACATGAGCGCAGTGTTGCAACTAAAGGAAACACTGCGCTCAGTGATCCGACTCTGCAGATATGCCACACAGTAAGAAGAGGATCACACCGGAGGAGCTGAAAGATTAATTGATTATGAAATAATCTGAGGATTAATAAAGTAATTGTTTCAGCTCTTCTTTTCTAGCGTCCTTTTGACCTTTCAACAACTTCAAGTATACCGGACGTCACTCCCTCACTAAATGAGAAACTGACAACACCCCCCGTTTGTGTCCGACAGGAGCCATTTGTTGCTGCTGTTCCTCATCTTTCTCTCGTCCAATTAAGTCATGAAACGCCCAAAACATTTACTGACGGCAGTTCTTATAACACATCAATTAATTAAATCCTTCATCATTGTCTCAGTTTTATGTCACCACCATGCTGAATTCTTTGAGTGGAACTGTTGGTCGGACAAAACAAGTCATCTTTTGGGCTCAGCATGTCTTGACATTAAGTAAAAGTTTGACATTTTGGGAAATAAACTGATAAGATTCATGTCTGTACGTTAATATGATGCTACAGAGAGCCGCCGCCTAACTTAACTTAGCACAAAGACTTATTGTTTCTACTGTCAGAAATCCAATTTCCTAAAGTAAATCTTTTATTATAAAAAGAGTTTTATTTATTAAAGCTTATCAATCAATAACAAAGACTAAAGTTATTTGTCATGTTTAATATCTATTTAATTAACCTGGAGTTTCGCCCACATCCTGAACACCACCAAACTAAACTGTTTCCAGGATCATCCAGAGCCTGCTAATGCTTCAGCTCATAAACTTTACACGCCGCCATTTTCTCGCGAGTGCCCAATCGGTACTGAGCATGTGCAACTCTCAACAGACATAAGGAGGAAGCGGCGTGGCTCACTCCCTCGCTACTTCCATCATCAGCTCCGGAAAAAACAATGTATTGAATTATTTTTTATTCTGCCCAATCAAGCGAGGACTATTACTTGCCCCGGGGCATTTCGGCAATCCTTGTTGTCGGGGGCTGATAACACTTCAGGTATTTCAAAAACATTTATTTGTCCGGTGCCTTGCTCAAGGGCACCACGACAGGGCAGGCGGTGAACTGGGACCTCTCCAAGTAGCAGTCGCACTCCACTTTTTTTTTAGGTCTGGTCGGTGACCAGCAACCCTACGGCTCACAGTCCAAGCCCCTACTGGCTGAGCCACTGCCGAACAGTAGCCCTGAATACAATATTTGTATATGGGAAATATATATAATAATAATGGACAGTTGAGACTCCAGTGAAGTGGACCTGAACAAACACTGGAAGTATTTTTGAATGAAGTTACTGGTGGATGATAGTTTTTTCTGCTCATCATGCTCTTTTTATGAATGTGAACAGTGACTGCAAGATAACTGGACCAGTGTCATGGTTTTTTAATGGGGTATTTTCTGGTACTTGAGTGTCAGATACTGTGGAGCCTCGCAAACATCACAGGATTTAATTCAATCAAACTTCAAAACGGTCTCCGTTCTGTCTGCCAGATCATCCGTCTAGCAGGCTGCAGCTCATTTCCTCTGAAAAGCCTTTTAAAACTTAATTGTGCCTCTAATTTCCCTGATCTCCTCCCTGACACACACACACACACACTCTAATGTTTATCACAAATGAGTCACCAGTGCAAATGGAGTCAGAATCTTTTCCTTACATGTTGTTCATGTAGAAAATGGCACAACACTATTTCCCACAGCAAGACGACGTCTTCAACATATAGATTACATTTAGTTTACTATATATATATATATATATATATATATATATATATATATATATATATATATATATATATATATATATATATATATATATATATATATATACACACACACACACACATATATATATATATATATATATATATATATATATATATATATATATATATACACACACACATATATATATATATATATACACACACACACACACACACACACACACACATATATATATATATATATATATATATATATATATATATATATATATATATATATATATATATATATATATATATATATATATATATATATATACATACACACACACACACATATATATATATATATATATATATATATATATATATATATATATATATATATATATATATATATATATTTATGACAAAGAAAAACTTGAAATCCTCAATCTGAAAGACAGTATCTTTGGCAGTTAATTGATTATGAAATGATCTGAGGATTAATAAAGTAATTGTTTCAGCTCTTCCTGCTACTACGGCTGTACCGAATAGTTCGAAGCTCATTCAAAACATTGACATTCAAATTCTTAAATCAACATTTACAAGCTGCGCAGCTTCTTTTTTTCTGCACGTCTATTAATTCTGTTTGAACACAGCGTTTCTGCAGTTACTAAAATTGTTAGTATTGTAGAGAGTCTACTTCCTGTAGGATTAGAGTCCAGCTGCGTAGTAGTAGTAGTAAGTAGTAGTAGTAGTAGTAGTAGTAGTAGTGGTCGACCTACAATCCGCTGGTCCGCCGGGGGGGTTCGGGCAGGCGGGTGAAAAAGCAGCGATCAGAGTAAATTACTAATAATCTATAGAAACATATTCAAGAGATAAATTCATTAAATAAAGATGATGTAATAAAAAACTGGACTAATTTAAACTAATTTAATCGCGGATGACATTCAGGATTTTGTTGGAGTGTGATGACGTCATAAAATATAAATATGACGTCATTCAAGGCTTCATTTGAAACCTCAACAGAACCTTGAGATGTAAAATAAGAAGTGACTCGTACAGCCGTACCTGCTACAGCAGCTATTATAAAGAGCACTAACCAACTTAGTTGTTGACCGACGCATCTGGACTTCTTGTCTTGTGGCTGTTGAAACTTTTCTAGTGTCCTTTTGACCTTTCAACAACCTGAAGTATACCGGTAGTCACTCCCTCACTAAAAAAGCCCTCTGGTTCTTCAACATGCTGCATGTCCTCATCCCAAACTGTTTAATAAAGACATATGGCTCAAACTTCATTTTAGGATGACTTTGGTATTTTTAAAGTGCAAGGAGAGCGTCAGTCGTCGTCTGTATTTACTATGTGAATCTAAACAGAAGATTCTTCTGGGTAGGAACCAGTTCATATAAAATAATTGGTTTCCCTAAAACTTAGACATTAGCTAAAGTGATAACACCACAGCCAGAAGCTAAGTGGTTGTAAGGAGAGCGTCTCACGGCCGGACTTCCTCATCTAGTCTGTGGTTTATTTACTTAGCTCGCTTTGGAACCGCGGTGGGCAGAAACAGAAGATGGGCGGACAGATCGTGTAGCTCTATGAGGAGGATTGGTGGCAGAAAATGTAGTCACTAATGAACCATGGTACCATGGGGCACTTTGGATCCAAGAGGCTGAATCTACTGTATTAACCTCAATAACAATAAAGGTTTCCTTATGGGCGGACATTAAATGAAACGGCCATATTGTAAGTATTTGGATTTTTCACATTTATTTTCTGTTTGTTTGTTTCCCTACATGATGGTGTGAATGCTGTTCCTTCTCTGCACAGCAGACTGCTAACTTTTGGTGAAAAAATATCATTTATTTCCACATGCGTGTGTCCTTATGTAGAATGGACACTCCCCCCAAACAAACATTAAATCCCATTCATGCTCAGGAATATCTTTCTGGGAATTCAGGGTTTTTAATGAAATGTTCAACAACTACATGCAAAACACTTGAAGAGTTGTTTTGTTCTTTTTAAATGTAAGCGTTTTTGACTCTTCGGTGGAGAAATGCAGAGAAAGCAGTTAAAAGGGTCAAAATGTGACTGGAAGGTCGTGAACCAGCCCATCAGGAGCGGAACAGGAAGCAGAATTAAGTTCATTCATGGCAAACAGAAATTGGAAACTCCCTCCACCGCTGTAAGTGTTCTGCAGCCACTGGCTAATAGGGAACTATGAGAAACTAGCAGCTTCATCAAAGCCCAAAGTGGAATATTAATGTGCAGTTTCTGTGGTACAGGTGGTAAAAGGTTCTGTGAAGAACATTTACTCTTCTCTTCCCTGGTCCCTTGTTATGTGCCCTCCATGTGAACATCTCTCAAATAATATCATGTATTCTCCCAGTGAAGTGCAACCTGAGGCCATGTGTTTTTGCAGGGACTGCATAATACAACTTCAATCATACTCCTGCTCTATGCTATATACCTGCATATATCAGCTCTCCTCTAACGAAACATCTCTGCATGAAACAGGTTAGGACACTTCGGTGATAATATTGTCTGGAGATGAGAGAGATTTAAGAATGTTGATAAAACACTTTTGACAAATCCCTCTTTGGAGTGATGTCCTACTCTGAGGCACTTGATTTATGAATAGATCTCCAGTTTGGCTCTGCTCAGATACATGTTGGTTGAGGCGCCGCGCTCTCAATCTGTGCACCATCTTAAATCCAGATTTGTTCGGCACATTGAACGATAACTCGGGCCAACAAACACACAGCAGCCAACGTAGCATCGGCATTTTTACAAGTTAACCTCCTGGGAGATATATATATATATATATATTTAATTTATGAGTGTAAACATTTGATAGACAATGATGCAGCGAAGAATCTCTGATTGATGATATTACAATTTGTTTTGTTTTGTAGGACAGTTTAGTTGGATGACATGAATTGACAGAAACCCACATTTAACATTATCTCCTCTCTCCTCAGCAGTAACACGTGTCATTTCATTCACAAACACTAACACTGGCAAAACTGCAAGCGAGAATGACAGGCATTACACCAAGGTCTGTCATGCAGGCAGCATACCATGCAGCGCTGTGTCAGCCACAAGAGGATGAAAAACTAAAAAGGTTTTACATGACGAGGAAGATGAGAACAGGAGGAGGAAGGGTGGGGGCAGTATACACCACACAGGCAGTACAAACAACAAAGATCATCACAGGAGGTGGAGTTAATACTTTCAGTTCATCACAGGAGGAGCAGGAAGACAGTCAGGCGTTGTTTCAAACAGGAAGTGGGGTCCTGATTGGATGGAGGAGACTTGTGTCAGATCCAATAACCAGGCAACATGCTGTGTGAGTGTATAAATATATCTTTGGATTTGTCATGACACCAAACAGCTCCCACCATTATTTATTTAGACGTGGAAGGAAAGAAAGCAAAGCGGAGTGAGCAGGACAACAACAAACGAGGAAAACGAAGACGATGATGTCAAACAATCATGTTCACAAAATAAAAAAGGGAGTGAAGCGAGAGAGGGCGTTAGAAGTGCACAGGAAGTTTCTTACAGTAAGCAACAGTCTCAAAGTCACTGATATGCACCGCACCTGAGGACGTCTGCTCCGAGGACTCCACTGTCTCTGCTGTCGGAGCAGCGTCGGCTTCAGCGGGCGTCGTGTCGTCGTCTTTCCCTCTAGCTGGTTCAGCGGAGCTCTGGTCGGCCTCCAGGACAGCTGGAGAGGGAGGGGTGTCCAGTGTGTCTGCTGTCAGAGAGAAAGTGTCTACGTTACAGGGTCTGATCTCTTCAATGCTGTTTACCATCCATTGGTAAACAGCTATTGGATGGATGGCCTTGCACATTTTGTCCAGACATGCGTGGCCCCCAGGGGACGAATGCTACAGACTCTGGTGATCACTACACTTCGTCTCGTGCAATCAGGAGGTTTACATTTGTGGTTAAGAGTGAAATATCTTGACAGATAAAAGATGGATTTTCATTGGATCATGATGAACTATAATAGCTTTAGTGGTGCCTTAACTTTTCCTCTTGTACCGTGATCAGGTTTAGTAGAGCACAGCATTGTTTACAAGAGCACAACGTTCTTCATATATAGCCTCGTCATTGTGCTCTCAGAGTGCACCAGATTAATGCATTTAACTTTCAAAATGGTACAACCACCAGTCTCACAAGATCCAGTGGAAATACATTGATGATGATCATTAGGAGTCATGTTTGAGTCTACCTGATGAATGCAAGTAATAATCTTCTCTCTTTTAACTCCTGAGGGAAATGTCTCTTTAGATGCTAAATGCTCCACTATGTTCACCAGCTTGTCTCGAACTGTCCGTCTGCTGTTGAGCAGGAAGTGTACGATGACTTTTCACAGCTTTTTCTCGGTAAACAGCTTCCTGCTGCAGCCGAAATTAAGCTATGGGCCAGGCAGTTAAACAATGAGCTGCTGATACATTGTTATCATAAAAATATAGATTATAGCTACTTTAACATCAGCGTTAGCATTAAGTTCAAAGCACCACAGTGCCAAAGTACAGCCGCGCAGAGCAACTAGCATAAATGTAGACTTTTAATTAGTGTTTATTTACTTTTTTGAGGTTTATATTACCTTGTGATGGAGCAGCAGGTGTATCCTGGTCTATCGTCACGGCATCCTCACAGACTTCAGAGGGGGCGGGGTCAGATGGCTCTTCAGCGGGGGAGTCTGTAGGGACGGACTCTGGTTCTGACACCATCACAGTCTGCCGGTCTTCAGGCTTGTCTGAAGGAGAGGAAACGTCTATGGCTGAGCATGAAAGGCAGAGCGGGAAAGGGTACGAGGGTAAGAGAGGAAAAGGAAAGAGATGAGACAAGCTAGGACACAAGGACAGTCGAGCAGAGAACAAACAGAGAGAGACACCTGGACTTACATCTCCTACCTGTATCCTCCTCGTTCCGTGGCTCAGCAGGTTCATTGAAATTTGCAGTGTGGCTCTCTGGCTCCTCGTCCAGGTCCTGCTCCTTCTTCTGGGGCGGGCTGGACTCCACACTGGGGGGTTTCAGTGGGCTCTCGCCTCCCATGCTGCTCCGGGGCGACAGCATCTCCATCTCCTCCCCCCAGTCTGAAACAGGCTGGTGGCTGTCCAGAGGGACGAAGGGGCTGAGGGGCTTTCCGCACTCCGCTGACTCCTGAACTGCTGCCGGTGGAGGGATGTGGACCTTGGGCCTGGGAGGCCGCTGCTCCTTGGGGCTTCCTGCTGATGTCGGTCGGGAACGAGGTGTGGGAGATGTAGGGGAGTTGTCTTTGCTCTTTGCTGGCTTCTCTTTCCCGATGTCTTTCTTCTCGTCGCCCCTTGAGTCGTGTTCCGAGTCGTGTTCCGAGTCGCTCCCTTCGTCGTCTTCTCCCCCACTGGCATCCTCCCATTCTTCGTCGTCATCTTCTCCGTCTCCATTCTTGGCCTCCACCTGAGAAAAGATGGATGGAGGGGATAACTGGAAAAGTCATTGAAAAAAGTTTGAAATCGAAAACCTGCAACAACTGAGTTTTTTGGGTGGGGGGGCAAAAACTTGCTGTTAAATCAGGAGAACCTGTTAGCAAACGTCATCATTCACTCTCCTTTGTTGAGCTTTTAGATTTGGTCTCCACCAACTCCTGAGGGAAATGACTCCCATTGTAGCTGCTCAAAGAAAGACACTGAAAAACCCCAGAGTTCAGGGGAACTGCAGAGTCTGAATATTCTACGGACTCATTACTACGAGTGGCTCGTTTCACAATAACATATAGATTTTAGCTCATTAAATGAGCCCATTACCTGACCTAAAGTGTTTATGAAATCTTAGTTGTTCGTTCGGTTTGAGTAAGTGCTGTGTGTACATGCAGTCTGTGTTCTTTCTTCTAAAAAGGAAATGTTAAAACATGTCCAGTTTAGCTCCCTGCCGGTGTTTAACTGCAGCCACCACCACCTGTACAGTGATGTTAACAGATGAAGCCTCTACCTTCTGTGCTGTGGGAGATTTGGATTTGTCTTCCTCCTTCTCCTTCTTTTTAGCCTTCTCCTCTCTCTTGTTCTTGTCCTCCTTCTCCTCTCTCTTGTTCTTGTCCTCCTTCTCCTTTTTCTCCTCTTCTTCTTCTTCCCAGCGGTTGTCATGCATGCTGTCAAAGATATTCACATAATATCAATGTTGGAAGCAGCAAACACCGAATTCACACAGAACGCTTAACAAAAAAGCCTTTTAGTGTCTCTCCACACACACACACACACACACACACACACACACACACACACACACACACACACACACACACACACACACACACACACACACACACACACACACACACACACACACACACACACACACACACACACACACACACACACACACACACACACACACACACACACACACACACAAATTATTGAAATTGTATTTGTTCATTTAAACAATAAAAAACACAACATAAAATGTCAACATATGTTTTGATCAAATGTATTCATAAAAATGAAAATAGTAATTAGATAAGAGTGATAAAGAAACACCTTCAACATCCTATCACTATGAGAATGAACTAAAACATCTTTGGATAATCTTTGTAGGAGAGGAGCCGTTTGGATTTACCTGTAGCTCGGTTTCTGTCCTCGGCCCTTCCCTCTGCTCCAGTCGCCCCGGTCTCCCCGGTCGCCCCGGTCTCCCCGGTCGCCCCGGTCTCCCCGGTCGCCCCGGTCGCCCCGGTCGCCACGGTCTCCCCGCTGCCCCGGGGTCCTGCCCTGGGACATGAAGTCGCCAAATGTCGGAACTTTAGGAGGCCGCTTACTGTCGTCTGGAAGAAAAATTTGATGGCGAGTGTAAATCAATGTGTTTTGTAATACTTGATCTGAAAAGGTTAGGGTGAATCAAAGAGGAGGGGGACTGAAGAGGAGAAAAGAAATGGTGGACGTGTGTGGACAGAGTTGAGGTGAAATACTTTGAGGTGATAAGTAGAAGTAGTTACACAGTAAAAACTAAAACACAGTCCATTTCTGCTGCTGCAGTCTGAGAGTCGATGTCTTATGTAACATCAGAGTCAACACTTGTGTGACAGCAGCTGTCCTGCCGTGTCAAACCGCTGCAGAGTCCTGAACTCTGGGACGAGGTCAAACGTCTGTTTGTCAGCTAGTGGGTGATGGATGGCTCCGAGTGGGAGGCAAGAGACGTGGTGTATCATTGTGGTTATATTTCTTTTATATTTCTTTTAAAAAGGACACTTATCTGGCAAAAACATCAGGGATGTAGAAATAAATGTTCCACTTAAGAAGCTGTGAATGCCCCATTTGTGGGTTGCATATTGTATGTGGTATATTGTAACAAACCCTCTTGAAGTAATACCTGTAATTCTTATTTCAGTAAGCCATCAGTGCGTCCGTCTCTCCCCTGATTTCATCGTGGAGGAAAATGAGAAGATGAAATGCAAAAGATTCTAGTATGTGAGGGATGTGGCAGAGAAAGGAAATGATTGAGAG
This sequence comes from Cottoperca gobio, assembly GCF_900634415.1. Lineage (NCBI taxonomy): Eukaryota > Metazoa > Chordata > Actinopteri > Perciformes > Bovichtidae > Cottoperca > Cottoperca gobio. The sequence continues at coordinate 20,492,164 of NC_041367.1, read as the reverse complement.
AGGCAGGTGAAGTCAAAGTGAGAGAAATAAAACAGATGAGCAGCCGATGGAGGGATGAAAGAAACGGGAAGGTCAGAAAGAGGGAAAGAAAAGTACGGAAGGAAGAGAGATGGAAAGAAAACCAAAGGAGGTGTGAAAGAACGAAAACGGTCACAGTTAAGGAAACATGTAAGCGGAGGATAGAGGAAGGAAGGAGAAGGTCAGAGAGATGCAGAGAGGGAGGAGGAGGATAAGAGCTTGAAGCAGGAGAGGAGGGGAGGATGTGTTATAAAAAATAAAAAAGTCAAGAAGAGGAAGATGCAAGTACAAAAGAAATGAAGGGATCAGAGAGGAGAAAAGAAAATATTTGAGAGGATGAATAGATGAACAGAGGAGCCAGAGGCCGTGAAGAGGACACTCAAGTCACCCCAGAAATTATTAACTGTGTGAACGAATACACACGCGCACGCACATGTGTAATGTCATAATCCGTAATATCCTCTGCAGTCAGACACAAAGAAATTAAAGAAAGCAGGACTGAGCAGCCGTTAGAAACAATTCTCAGCTTTAGTTTGAACCCTCTCACGGTACAAACCAGCCTGGAAGATGTCGCTGCTGATTACTTTTGACTGATGATTCCACTTTCTGGCCACAGAAAAAGAACACATCACCCACACAGGTACTGGAAGGGAAGGCAACACAAACTCTAAGAACTATTTACACATCCTGATGCGTGTGCCGTCAGAAGCTTTTTAAAAAGGTGTCGACAGCCTCAGGGAAAGATTCTGTACAGATTCTCACCAAATTCAAAAGCAAAGAACCCTAAAAAGGACGGGACTGCGTTTGGGGTCAAACATCCACCGTCACACTCTGTACCGGGCAGCTAACGAGCTTTGGGATACAAATGGCTATTATTTAAACAAACGGAGGTTAATGCGCAGAACAACGGCCAAATCCAGTGTATTTGGAGGTTTTTAGAAAGCTGCATTTAAGACTTTGTAAAAGCTTTTTTAAAGATAAGACTGTCCTATTAATTAACAGAAGTAGAATTACCGAAATGCAAGAAAGTGTATGCTTCTGCCAACCAGTCAAGTTGTAGTTACATCCATGTCTGTCCAACATGTCATCACTTTATCCTATTAGACATTTGGGTGAAATTGTCATAACTTAGAGAAATGAATTCTTGAGTTATGGCCCAAAATGTGTAACAACATGTTGTTTCTGCACCTGAAGTCAAAACTGTGATCATTGTGTGCGCAGCATTAGGGCGTGTGTCCAAAAAGTGTCTTTTTCTGAGCCCAAGCGTCCTTTTCAATTGTTCCCAATGAGAAGCTGTGCGGCTACTCCAAGCACTTCTAGTTTAAAATCTCTGAAAAGCGCTGGTTACGAGAAGCTTGTTAGGGCCTCGTCTATCTGTCATGAGCTTTCAATGTCAGACAGACACCATCATCATCACCATCATCATCATCATCATAATGAAGACTGAAAAGCCCATTTGTTGGAGCAGATCGGCCGGGCAGACACTGAATGTTGCTGCAGGTGCGTGTTGTGCCTTTATCGCAGTACGGACCGCCCTCCTCGCTCTATGGCTGTCAGATTGACAAGCTCATTCAAACAAAGTATGAGGGCAAGCGTCCTCGGGCTGGTGCTCGGGGTTCAAAAAACAATGTTAAACAAATAGATAGTAGCACAAATAGAGAATAAAAAGCAAAGGGGCGATGCCAATCTATCACACAACGACACACAACAAAGTGGTGATATGTTGTCAAAATATTGTTGTATTTTTTAACATTTCTTTTTACAATTAACACTTGACATAATGAAAGTACTTGCAAATGACAAGGTAGTAAAGGTAGAGCCCAGCGCCAAGCCAGAGCCTTTCTGCTAGAAAGAATGTGGACACACGCCATTAAAGATGCAAAGCCGCGCCAACAGAGTTTGACTCGTCCTGGGATTACCATAGTGAATTATTTTATCATCTGGATGACTGCCTGAAATTACCAGCATGCATGACCAAAGTTAAGCCATAATAAAGCTGCTGACACTGTAAGGAGACGACTTCAGAGCCTCAACGTGTTTAACTGGCTGTCGGGGTTAAGTGTCAATTTACATAGAAGGACAAGGCTCAAGATTAAACTTAATCTGTGTTTTAATAACCAATTGTCATTTCATAGTTACTATGCTACAGCCTCACATACTGCATACTTATATTGGCTGGTGTTTTAAATTCAAAATCAATAATTGTATTCATCCCCATCAGAGCAGTTTAAAAAGTATACATAGCAGAGAACCTGCACAAACAAATAAAAATAAAACAACAGAGGGGTAAAGTGTGTTAATATTCCGTTTAAATATGAATCCATTTAAATAAAGAAAATATTTTTTGGTAGTTATTTGGCTCCAGGTCAGAATAAGACATGGACTTTTGGTTTAAAGAGTAATTAATCTAAAAATACTCATATCTATTCATAGTGGTCCGTGCTGTTTATTCACTTGTTGTTTTCCCCTTCACTTCACTGACACTCATAGGAGTCATTGAAAGCTCCTCTAAAATCAGCACCACCGCAACATAAAAGGCTGATTTGGACTCCGGGGAAATACAGCGAGCATTTACATAACAAGCTTAATCAACCCTTATTTACATAACCGCCTTGATTAGATGGAGGTGGTGTTGTGTCCGTGATGTGTGTTTACAGTTTGTGTGTATGTGGCGACATGTCGGAGTGACATCATGTCAGACGAGCGGAGACATGGACTGGACATGTTGTCAGAGTCCTGCCAGCTATTGTGTAACCACAGCAACACACTGGGGTGTGTGTGTGTGTGTGTGTGTGTGTGTGTGTGTGTGTGTGTGTGTACTTGCCTCTCCTGCTGCCCTGCTCGGGTGTGCTCCCCTCTGATGCCACATATGGGTCTTCCTTGAACCTGTGAAAAAAGCCACAGGGTTAGAAACACACAAACAGGCGTCAGATATCAGCGGGTCTTCTCGTCACGCCTGTCAGTTGGAATAAAGATGACTACGACAACAACTTTCTATCGTCCTCACCTATCCTCTGTCTAGTGGTGGAGGAAGTATTCAGATCCTTTACTTAACTAAAAGTACTAATACCACACTGTGACAATACTCGGTTATAAGAAAAGTCCTGCATTGAAAATGTTACTTAAGTAGTAAAAGTACGCACGTATTATGAGCAAAATGTAATAAAAGTATCAAGTATTAAAAGTTGAAAAATGTCCCCCATGACTGTTTTACTATTATAAATCATTAGATTATACTCATGCATTAATGCAAAAGCAGGATTTTACTGTTGTAGTTGGTTGAGGTGGAGCTCATTTTGAACTATTAACCAACTAATATTATTAAATAATTAACTAATTATTTTCATTACTGATTAATCTGTCGATCTTTTTTTCCAATAATTGACTGATTCTTTAGTTTGTAAAAAATGCCTTCACAATTACCCAGAGCCATAAGTGGAACCTTCACAAAGCAGCATATCTATACATATACATGAATACACATATACATGTATACATGTATACGTGTATACATATACATGTGTATACGTGTATACATATACATGTGTATACACATATACATATACATGTGTATACACATATACATGTATACATATACATGTATACATATACATGTATACATATACATGTATACATATACATATATACATGTATACATATACATGTATACATATACATGTATACATATACATGTGTATACTTGTATACACATACACATGTGTATACTTGTATACACATATACATGTGTATACTTGTATACACATATACATGTATACACATATACATGTATACACATATACATGTATACACATATACATGTACATGTATACACATATACACATGTATATACATGTATATACACATATACACGTACATGTATACACATATACACATGTATATACATGTATATACACATATACACGTACATGTATACACATATATACACATATACACATGTATATACATGTATATACACATATACACGTATACACATGTATATACATGTGTATACATGTATATACATGTATACATGTATATACATGTATACGTGTATACATATACACATATACATGTATACGTGTATATACATGTATACGTGTATATACATGTATACGTGTATATACACGTATACACATATACATGTATACGTGTATATACATGTATACGTGTATATACATGTATACGTGTATATACATGTATACACATGTATATATATACACGTATACACGTATACATGTATACGTGTATATACATGTATACATATATACACATATACATATACACATATACATGTATACACATATACACGTATACACATATACACACACATATACATGTATACACATATACATGTATACACATATACATGTATACGTGTATATACATGTATACATATACATGTATACACGTATACATATACATGTATACACATATACATATACATGTATACACATATACATATACATGTATACATATACATGTATACACATATACATGTATACATATACACATATACATGTATACACATATACATATACATGTATACACATATACATGTATACACATATACATATACATGTATACACATATACATGTATACACATATACATGTATACGTGTATACATATACACATATACATGTATACGTGTATACACATATACATGTATACGTGTATACATATACACATATACATGTGTATGTGTATATGTGTATACACATATACATGTATACACGTATATGTGTATACATGTATATGTGTATGTGTATATGTGTATACACATATACATGTATACACGTATATGCGTATACATGTATATGTATACACGTATATACGTATATGTGTATACGTATATGTGTATACATGTATATGTGTATACACAAATACATGTATATGTGTATACACATATACACGTATACGTGTATATGTGTATGTGTATATGTGTGGGTAGATAAATGGATGGATAACTTTAAAATATATATATTTTTTAATTTATACAAATCAAGGTTTAATAATTGCTTCCTCACATGTTCTCAGTCTTCTGTGCGTCCCACTCTCGTTTCCATTGGCCTGTGGCGTTACGATGGCGTGCAAGTCTCTCTTCGTCAATCTGCTCACGCTCCTGCTTCCAGCGCACGTACTCTGCTCTCTCCCGGCCGGTCATAGACATGGTCATGTCCACAGAGTCTTTCGGACCAGGCCTTCGACTCTACAGAGACAGGCGGGGTCAATAAGTGAGGGGAATTAATGCTACAGTAGGAAGTATAAGAATGGTTTGGCTGTCAAAAGCCCAGATGGCATAGGACCTTTTTAAAGAATGACATTACTCACGGTCCACTCTTTCTCCAGTTCGGCTCCTGTCTTGACGTTATCAAAGTCCAGACCTCCCCAGTTTCGTACATGTCTCCTGCTTCCCTCCTTGCGGTCTATGTCTGGCGCTGGGCCTGAACGTCTCGGGTCATCCAGGAAGTTTCGGATCGGCTTATCTCCATCCGACTAAGGAGAGGAAGTACAAATGTAAAGCTCCATCACATTTGACAAGTTTACTCTCAGTTCCTTTTGAAAATGGAGTGTTTTAAGTTGATCAATAAAGCTGATTAACAGAGTGTGAGAAGACAGATGGGAGACAGGAATCTTTGGATGGTTTTGAAAGAAATTCAAAGCACAACAGATGAAATGACATCTTAAAAGGGCTGAAACACTAAAATAATCTTTAAAAACAGTGACTCTCATACCCGCTGTCCTCTCTCATATTCTGCTATTTTCTCCATTTCTTCATTCATCTTCTCAATGTTCTGTCGCCTCTTCTCCTCCCACTCCTGTCCAAAACACAACAACAACACAGGGCTGCATTATTAGTGACAGATCACAATTCATTACTTGCAAATGCAGGATTTTAACACGGCATTCAGACTAAGAACAGAAAGAACAGTTCACAGCAGCAAATATGTTATGCCTCGCTGCATCAATTAACAGAAATATAAATGTATTGTTACAAAGTAATCCACCAGGAATGTGCGCCGGATGCCGTTGCGGTAAAAGTTCAGACGGGTCAAACTATTTAGCCGGAAAACCCTGAGGGGCGGTTTCACAGACAGAGCTTAGTTTAAGCCAGGACTAGGCCTTAATGTGGGCTAGTTAATCTAAAACATCTAAGTCTCTAGCTAGCATAAAGGTGGCTTAACTTTGGCTTAGTTAGTCGCAGACTATAGAGTCTTGGAATAAGGTAAGCAAGACTAAAGGAGAACATCTGGGTTAAGCCTCATTAGGTTAAGTATGAGAACATGCTGTTGGTGTAATGGTGCTTATGAAAACCCAGAATGGATTCAAAAACACCAATTGTGATGTAAATCTAGAGACACAAGTCTGGCAGATGCAAAAAGAATATGTTCCAAAACCTTTAGTGAATATGAAGAAGAAAAAAAGCTACTAAAGCAAATTGTGTCCAACCATCCAAACTACTGCTACAGAGAAAAACAAAAAGAGTGGTTGATTTATATTTTTCAAAACCACATGTAGAATTATATTTGCCTTTATAGACTCTGTGGAAGAACCTTAAACTGGCTTTAAAAAGCTTGAGAGCGATTTAAGACTGCTGGAGGACCAGAAACAAACAACTGGGTGGTGTACCAGACGATGACCATGTAGAAAGTTCACATGAAGATCTGAGCACCAATGGTAAATACACCACAGATAGTTAATTAGTGACGTCAGATGGTTATATTTGTGTTTCTAATGGTTATTTTCCCAGAGGAAATTAATCTAAACAGGCTGGAAGAGCCAGGGCACAGTGAGTGTGTGCCATCCACATCTGCTGTAGCATCCCAGAGAGAATGATGCCACCACCTTTCAGCAGAGAACAACATGACCATGCATGAAAAGTTAGCCAGAGAAGTTCATGAGCAAGAAATTAAATAAAACTCTAAATTAGGATTGCATACACCCTGGACATTGATGGAAAACCAGTTCTTATGGTTCCTGTACTCCTCAACATCAGGAGTTGATGGACACTTGGGAACATGACATCCATCTATGCAGCCAATCACTCCTGGGAAGTGGCCATATTCATAGAACTGCACTTTATAGTTGGCTTGCGCAGCAGCATCAGGGATCTTTATATAAATACTCCTCAATTCACAAATGGTCTTGTAGACTTTGTGAACTATTCTACAAACAGTTGCTTCACTGACGCCACACAAATCACCAGCTTCCCGATGAAAAGTTCCAGTTGCCAAAAGCTTGGTGCGAAGTGGGTAAAGGCCTTCCTCTTTGAGACAAGGAGGAAAAGGCTAGACCAGGGGTCTTCAACGTTTTTCAGGCCAAGGACCCCCAAACTGGTGTAGCATGGAGCAGGAACCCCCTACTGCAGCGGTATTCAAACGAGGGGGGGTGCTGTCTGAGTTCTGTGCGATTGTTATAAAATAATATTTGCTTTATCTAAAAACAGTTTTGCGGACCCCCTGTTGAAGACTTATGGGCTAGACTCAAGCAAATATATTATTTACAATGCATTTTCTTTGTACATTCTAAAGCGGTCTGTAAACGTTATTTCATCATAGTAATTTAATGGATTACTCCTATCAACAAGTATTCGTCCGGCTGGCCTCTGCTGTAAATGTTCATCTTCATTTAGGTATTCCAAGTAGTCCATGCTGCATCACAAACAAACAGTTGGATTTAAGCAGAGGTTAAACCTGCCTCCTTGAAGGATTAATTTAGGATTCAATTTAGTCCTAGAGTAGCTCTAATCCTCCCTCTTGCAACCAGTTTAGTTTAATCCAGAACAAGCTAAATACAGGACGATTTTAAGATGAGTATTAGTATGATGAGTATGATTATCTAATTCTGCTCTTCTGCAGTTTCACTGTGACTTCATATCAATCAATAAAGTTTAGTAGCTTAGTAAAGTAGTTCATCCACACTCACCTTAGATTTCCTGTCCGTCCCACCTGGTGTCCCTCCTCCTCTTTCTCCTCTTTCTCCTCTTTCTCCTCTTTCTCCTCCTCTCCTCCTCCTCCTCCTCCTCCTCCTCCTCTTTCTCCTCTTCCTCTCCTTCCTCCTCTGCGTCCCGGTCCTCCTGACTCTCCAGGTTCTCCATCTCTGGGTGTCCTGGGTTCCCATTCTCTCCTCTCCTGGCGGCCTCCCCCTCCTCTCTGACCTCCCCGACCCGTCCGTCCCGACCCCATCCTCCTTGGGGCGCTGTGTTCGTCGCTCTGCCCTGGCTGGCCGTCATTGGGACCTCGAGGGTCTTCGCTGGGCCCGTGGTGGTCACCGCTGGGCCCTCCTCGATGGCCGTCCCTCAGGCCACCTTGGTGGCCATCATTGGGCCATCGGTTGCCGTCGCTTGGTCCTCTGTGGCCGTCATTTGTCCCTCCTCTGTGACCGTCGCTGGGCCATCGGTGGCCATCACTCTCCTCTGATGTCTTCCGGCCACGAGGCGTTCCAGGTTTCAAGTCGTTCACAACTCTCTTGTCCTGCAGCGCACACGCACGCACACGCACACGCACACACACAGTACTTTAGTTACTGAGTACCATATTGTTCACTACTCTGCATTGAAGCTTGTTTTGGGAAAATGAAATCATCTGTGAACACGAATATTCTATTATCCTTTAAAAATGTAGCAGCAGATCAACGGGGTAGTAATAGTAAAAAATAATAATAATTTCCTGTCCTGGACCTTTAATATAAAACAGACTCAATCTCAAGAATTGGTGCATTATAAAAAAGTATAAAAGAGTAATAAGTGCTATGGATTATGCAAAACTACAACAGGATGAACTCAGAGAGCGAGGCAGGGAGGTGATGAACAAGAGGCAATGATTGGTTATACGTTTTTCTAGGAGCTCTTTAAGATCAGGGATTAGGACTCAAGTTGTCAAGCTTTAGAAATGGTTTAACAGACTAATGAACCAAATTTGACCTTTTGACTTTAATATCCATTCAGACAGGTACACATGTGGAGCAGATGCCACCACGTTACCCTTTAGGCCCGTCTTTGTCTTCTAACCTTTGTAGGCTGAACACCAGGGTGTGCAGTCATCAGGAGGAGCTGAGGGCACTGTGACGCCGCACAGTTGCATACTGTTGTTGATTTTTAAAAATGTCTTCTACAATTTCTCAGAATATGCAACGAAGCTTTCGGTGAAGCCAACATCATCTGACTGCTTCCCTTTAATCCACTTTAAAACGGTCACTTCTTTTTGCCAGGGTCCAGACTAGGGTTGAAACTCGGTCCAAATTAGAAATTTATCAAAAAGGCCTCGTAAAGAAGAAACAAAAAAGAATGTCAGTTCTGCTCATCGGTTCCTAAATAACTACATATTGACGCTCTTTCTGGACTGGACGACGCTGCACAAAGAGATACATTTTATTTTATTTTTGTCTAGGGATGGGAAGATTAATCAAGGTTGCGAGCACACAGCTGTTTGCTGTCGGCGCAGCGGGCACCTCGCTCTAGCTCACATCCCCCCCCCCCCATGAATGTTCTTTTGCGTTTCAACTAGTATGTCGTTTATATTGACCGCATTTCATCTAAACAAGCATCTCTGCTTCTGTCTTCACGCGGCGCATTTCATCGAGGAACGATCAAATAGTTCTCAGTGATTGAAAAGTATTTTAGCTTGAAAGGCCCAACCCTACGCAATATGAAGAGTTGGATAAACCGGTTAGAGCTTGTTTTCAGGACACGTGTTAAATATGTTGACTCTTCTGGCCCAGAACATTATGTTGCTATAAACAGGTTCAACCATCTCAGCTCTGTGTTCAAATCAAATCAAGAATAATCCGGACTAGATGGACGGCTAACCAACACAGGACACTAAACAGATGAAAACCTTCATCTCATAAACTCTCATATGGCAACATTTAGTATTTTTAGCCTGTCATGTAATTTTGTGTCAAGAACAGACATTCACATCCATTTATTTCACCTAGGAATGGCTCATTCGTGCAACGTCCAGAAAAACGACTATATTATATAATAAATCAATATCACGCTGTACATATACAGTGATCGAACAGGATCCCGATGCCGACTGACTTTACAAAGTTAGAGGAAGTTTCTTATCAGTCAAATGCTTTTGCCGTTTGTTGTGTCCACTTAGTTTGTTAGATGGGTTTTAAAACAAGATGTATTTTTTATGACACTAAATGCATAATGACAATTAAAGCTGCATTGGAATTAGGAATGTACTCTTATTCCACCACTTATTCATGAGGCAACGTTTTGATATTGATTGCAAAAACACAGACATTACATTTAACTTTTCCATGTGCGTTGGGGTACAGTAGCTCAATCTGTCGGGACTTGGCTTGGAACCAGACGTTCACCGATTTATAATTTCCACACTTATTTATGTTAGGAAATTATTTCCACTGTTTCTACAGCTTCTTAATCTAATTATGTTATTATATCGTTTATATTTCAACTTGTTGAATTGCTGTTGCTTTAACCAGCGGGTATAACGTTTCACCTCATTTCATATCAAGAACTTTAGCCATTGTTCTTGATGTCACTTGAACAACTATGACAATAACAGTCACTTATTGTATACAATGTTAAATGTGCACTCCTTTATATAATGTATGTGTCGGATTTTATGTATATTAGTGAAATATTTCTATCCTAAATGCAACTGCCAGCCAACACAAGAAGTGGGCAGAGGACTGCTGCAGTGCATGATGGGTAGACTGGTGAACACAGTAATGAGAATCTGTCGGTTTATAAGCTGCGTCTTCGGTCTGCAGGATCATCATAAAACTGATGATCACCATCTTATTATGGTTTATTTTAATCTGTTTGATGATTAATCGTTCTTCTGAAAACGTGTCATGATTTAAATAAAAGATCTACATCATGTCTTACCGTCTTAGAGAGGTCGACTGTGACGGAGAAGTTTTCTTTCTCAGACTTCCTCCTGTCCGTCTCTGGCTCATGAGTGCGGGGTTTCCGAGGTGTTGTCACGGCGATGCCCTCCTGCTCTGCTTTCTTCTTGTCTTCCTCTATTTCCTGTGGACATCAGGTGACTGAATGAGTGAGGTGTCACTACAGCCGTGTCCCAAACCTAAACTCCTGGCTAAGTCTGAGCAGGTTTTGGGTATGTTGTGTGTTCAAACCCCAGAAAAAAAAGAAAAGGTTTTGCTTTCTGTCCCGGTTTTAATTGGCCGAGTCGTAGTGAATGAATTATCGCACATATGGCAGAACATTTTGATTCATTAAATAACTTCAACAACATACAATGGAAAATGGTGGACGTCATCATGGCTGATACTTGATCCGCTTAATGATCAGTTTTGCACACGCTGAATTATTTTTACAAATTAAATGAAAATACTTAGTGTGGTGGAACAACACTTGTACCCAATACCTGTGAAAAAACAAGACTTTGAATAACTGTTTAAAATATATTTCTTCATAAAGCTCTGAGAAATGTTCTTGATTTTTTACAGGACACTCTGGTACGACCAAATCTAACAATAAATTCATGGTCACGTGCAGTACGGTTTGTAGACTTAAGGTCAGTGATGATATCCTCAGTTATCTTTTAGTATCCTGCAGAAGCATCACTCACTTGATGGGTTGGAATAAAAGATACATTTTGTGTGCGCTTGTGTGGAAAAGTTCTCCGTACCTGATACCTCTTGACCAGGGCTTCATTCTTCTTCCTCAGAGCTTCAATTCGTCTGTCCAACTCTGCATCCTTCTCCTCTTTAGTCTTGAGATCCACCGCTGAAGACTGGCACAGAGAGGAGGGGGTTAGAAGAGCAAAGAAACGAAGAGGAGGCCAGTCTGCAGTTAATGAAGAACTAGGAAAATATAGATAATAATTACTCACCATAGCTGCTTCTGACTTGTCTTCATACACAGGTGGCTGACTGATTGTTCCTCCTGTGGTGAGGAAGATGAAGAGGATGAAGATGATGCTGCAGTGTAAACCAGTCATGTTTTCACTTCCTTGCATCTTTCTTTTTATACATATTTGTATGAGCATTGTTGGATCTAAGATTTTCCTTGCTTCTCTAATTGTAATGCATATATGACCATCTTTTGGAGGGCAAACCTACTGGATCTTGTGCAAGGATTACATTTATTCAAGTGCAATAATTACTTTTATTGTACTTCTTATTATTTCAAACCCTTTGTTGTTGGCTGTGGGTGTTAAATTGCTTAAGTTGTCTTGTGTTTGTGGTATTTTTCCTGTGTCTTCTAATTACACTGATCAGGAGTAGCACTTCTAATTTTGTTATTACAAAAATGATAACCCATCTATCAGATCAACCAATAATTTAATCAATAATTAGTTGCAGTACCACTTGGCACTAGTCTGAGGGTACATTGGGTAACCCCTCTTCTCTTTGATTGTGTCGACTACTCAGCAGGCCAACAGGATTTTATCTGACGCTTCTCGTGTTGAACTCTGATTATGTTCTAATGCATCTGGAAGGAGGAACAGGGTCACCTTGTCGAAACACAATAGTTTTAAAAAGTCATATGTCAGTGTTTGTTTGCGTGCAAGTTATTTTGAGATGTATGCCTTGAATGTCTGCATCTCTTATAGAGTAAATGGCTTGTGATTAATTGGCGGGTTGTTTTTTATCCCATGCTGATGTTTGCACATGTGTTCTTAAGTGTTTTTATTGTATTTATTTTTTAACCAGGAACGGGATTACAGCCAGGTGTGTGTGTGTGTGCGTGTGCGTGTGCATATGTGTGTGTGTGTGTGTGTGAGACACAAGAACCCAAATGGATAAATCCTTCATGCGTTTACAAAGCTTCTAAGCGTATTAGGATATAAATTAGTTACCTGAGTCAAAACAAGCAACCATGGTACACCACACACAGACGACATTAAACCTTACAGTACTTGAATAAACAGTTAAATTAATCTATATTATTTTTGCTCTGCTGGGAAGTAACGTTAATGTAAGCACACTGAGCCATGTCTGTTCCGACACAGCGCCGAACCGCCACGATGCAAACACACCACAGCAACGACACTACCGACACACAACAAAACAGCGAAATACTCATTTAAATGCATTTTAACGACACTTTATTAATATTACCTGTATCAGTGGGACTTGTAACGACTGTAAAGACCAACGTTTTACTCGTTGCTCTTTGCCAATTTCTGCGCCTCAATGAATCCTCATTATTCGGCTTCCTGTTAGCCGCTTGCTAACTTCCTGCCAAATAACGACCCCCGTCTCGGCGGTTTAAAGAGACAGTTAAAGATAAATTCGTGTTACTACCACTTTACTTATACAGCGACACGTTTTTATGAAATCATTATTTTTAAATGTTTAAACAATGACGTAAATAATATAAACAAATATATACGTACAGCAAATGTAGTTCGTAAACTGTCCACCAGAGGACGCCATCGCCAAGCGGATTAACTTGACTTGACTAAATGTCCTGCCGCCCAAACTCTTAAAGGTAAACACACAAGCAGGAGCCATCTTGTTTCATGCAGTTTCACTTTTGAAATTGAAAATAAACTAAACTAAACATGTGCATATTCATAGATTAAAAAACAGGCAATGGTGAAAGAAATACTAAGGTATTGTACTTATGTAATTGTAGCAAAAGCAACATGTGAAATACTCTGTAACAAGGATTGTAAAGGTCATGTATTCACATTTTTGATTAAGTAAAAGTAGGCTATGCCTAAATAAGTATTGGCATCAAAATATACAATACAAAAAGTAGCCATTATGCAGCATGGCCCATTTTATAATTATGTTTCTTATATTATTGGATTATAATTATTGATCCACTAATTTGTTCATCACTTTAATGTTGAAGCTGCAGGTGGAGCTAATTTTAATTCATTCATGTACTTTATCTGTTGTTAGCTTGTTAGTTTACCAATTTACCAGGATCAATTAAATCTTATCATATTAACCTATAAATACTCAAAGGAACTCATAACTACATGTGTCAAATTTAGTTAAGTAATGGTACAATATTTGCCTCTGAAATATAGTGTAGTAAAAGTATAAAGTAGCAGAGAAAGGAAATACTCAAGTGAAGAACAAGTACCTCAAGAGTGTGCTCAGGTACAGTATTTAGGTGAATGTACTTAGTGCAGAAAAACACTTCATCTATTTCATGAGACAGGTGTGACACACGGTCTAGGATAAGGTCTTGGACCAAAATGTTGCAAATAAATATTTAGTTAGAAAGTATGGGTTGATTCATTTGCAGTTTAGGTATATTCCATCACTGAATCCAAGTAGGATTTTGAACCTTTTAATTTAACTTTATGAAGATAAACCATATGAGACACAAAATATTTGTATTTTATTGAAGGGGAGCTTTAAATACAGCAATTGTTTTTACTTAGTTAGTTTACTTGTAAGGAAACTTGTACAATAGTCCTTTTTCACAAGATGCATTTTCAAGTATGAAAAGAACAGATGTAAATAATAAAATCAATGATGGCTAATTCAGAGTCTTGGTATTGTGCGTACTGATCACTCTGTCTTGGCTGACTGAGAACAGAACAGAGCCATTGCTAATGTTGTTACTAACACATGTGCTTTTCCTACTGGGACAAGTCTAACTGTCTGCTGTGAAAAAGGCAATGCAGGCAGCTGAAAAACATTAAAAACAACGAGAAAGCAACAAAAAAAACATGGTTAGCTTTTAGCAAAGTTTCTGGTTTGGTCTTTCACAGAGAAAACTGACCACTAAAGGCTGCAGTCAGCTACAAACTTATATAGAAGATATTCATGAAGATTTCATTGACAATACTTTGCATGATTTTGAATTCAGGTCTTGTACTTTTCCCACATGTACTGTAACACCACCTTCACCATGACTAAGTATATGTTAATAACCTCTCTCGCCTTTGAGTAGGATGATGCATCTGCTTTGAATAGGTGAGTAGAGTTAGTCTCCTCAGAACAACAAGCAGGTGAGATAAGGCTGATTGTCAACAACAACAACAACTGAGACAGAGAGTTGTGACTGTTTGTTTGCCGTCTCCAGGGGATCATCTTCATAGACTATAGTATTTCTGTCTCTACCTCCCTTTCCCTTTCCCTTTCACTCTCACTCACACACACACACACACACACACACACACACACACACACACACACACACACACACACACACACACACACACACACACACACACACACACACACACACACACACACAGATGACAGACTATGCCATGGCCCAGTTTCAGTCAAAACAAACAGCTACGTTGTTGCGAGGCAGATCACTGAGTAATGACCACGCAGGATTTGTTAATCACTTGATAAGATCGTGCAACCAGAGCCGTGTCTGTGCCATCATATCACCAGCAGACATACAGAAGGGACCTGCTGCCAGGGTAAAGGTGGAGACAGGTTTAGTTTAATTCATTATAGGTTTAGTTTAGTTTATTATAGGATTATTATTATCATTAGCTGTGATCAAAAGCACAACTAATCTTCCTGGGGTCCACATTTGAGGTGATGTGACTCAACGTATCCCAATGTATTGTAACATAAAATAACAAAAAATGACATACTTTGACATGACAATAGTTAATAGTTAATATTTTTGACACATGACGGACAACAAAAGGTGTAAATTATGAAATAATTTATCATCTGAATGCCCTTTAGCTGCTTCACCTTTATGGTCCTCATATGAACAAGTATGTCAACAACTCAGTGCACTTTTGTCACACAATCACACAAACCCCTTCTTTTATGTTTGGTCTGTCTTACTACTTTTATTATACCAGCTGATGTGTGATCACACAGAATAAAGATCAATGTAACAGTTAGTACTCTACTGACGCTCTTTACAGCCACCTGAAGGCTGCAGGTATCTGTTCCATCCGATTGCCATTGATGCATATATGTGTGTGTGTGTGTGTGTGTGTGTGTGTGTGTGTGTGTGTGTGTGTGTGTGTGTGTGTGTGTGTGTGTGTGTGTGTGTCAGAATCAGAATTAGAATCAGAAATCCTTTATTTGTCCCACGACGGGGAAATTTACATTGTTACAGCAAAGATAGTAAAGTGGCGAGTAACAATTAAATAGAATAAAATACAGTAACAGTAATATAAGTACAGTCGATGTGTAGGAGTAAATATTGCACATGACAGTGGTAATTGCAAAGTTATATAAAGTGAATATTGCACAAGGCATTCATAATTACACACAGTGTTGGAATAGATTATTCTTGGTGTGGGGGTGTACCAGGGGCCGTGGTGATTGTACAGTCTGACCTCTGCAGGAAGAAAGGGCCTACGTTATCTCTCCGTGAGACACCACGGGTGAAGCAGCTTGTCACTGGAGGAGCTGCACAGTGCGGACAAAGTGTCCTGGAGGGGGTGGGACATGTTGTCCAATAGAGAGGACAGTGTGTGTGTGTGTGTGTGTGTGTGTGTGTTTATGTGTGTGTGTGTGTGTGTGTGTGTGTGTGTGTGTGTGTGTGTGTGTGTGTGTGTGTGCGTGTGCGTGTGCGTGTGTGTGTTTGTGTGTTTGTGTGTGCGTGTGTGTGTGCGTGTGCGTGTGCGTGTGTGTGTTTGTGTGTGTGTGTGTGTGTGTGTGTGTGTGTGTGTGTGTGTGTGTGTGTGTGTGTGTGTGTGTGTGTGTGTGCGTGTGTGTGTGTGTGTGAATAGAATGAACAACACCAGACTGTTGTAAAATGACCACAGAAGCCCCTGCGCCTATGTGCAGATCATATCATGTGTTGTGATGTCATGTTATCTTGTCATTACATGTTATCTTACGTGACCTTAAATGACATTGCATATTGTGTTGCATAATACAGCATAATGCTACATCATGTGATGTCGAATCTCCCCATGATACAGTATGTTGTTATAAAATATATCATACATCATAATAACATAGTATAATTTACATATGGAGACTAGAACAGCACAGTTATCCATGTGTAATGAGCTCCTTCCTCTACATTGTTTCACACTTAACTACTTTATACATCATGTAGAAACTCTCACATTCTTGAGAGGGCACATTTCAAAATATTGTCTCAGTTAAAGGTTCAATGTGTAAGATATGCTAGAACATTAAAACAATGAACTAACATTATCCACAGAATGTGAAGAGTTAACAGTGTTGACATGTGAAAGACGTCCATGTGTTGTGCTGCAGAGATATCTACTGAAGTTAGCATGCTAACAGCTAGCGCCGCTCCGTCCAGTCTGTAATACCACTTGCTCCTCTAGAGGTGATAGTGAGTCAGTGTAGCTGCAGTCTGCCTCAGTACAGAGGGAGAAGAAGTACAGCTGACTCGCTTGTAAATATATTACAGCCATGTTCCGTGTCTGTTTTATAGTTTGTTTATTGGATTATTGGATCTAAATGTGGGCTCTTAAACATCAGATCTTTATCAACGAAAGCTGGATTGGTAAATGATTTAATATCAGATAATAAGATTTATTTATTTTGTCTCACTGAAACCTGGCTGAGACATGAAGAATATGTCAGTCTAAATGAATCTACTCCACCTGGTCATATTAATACTCACATTCCTCGAGGCACTGGCCGAGGAGGTGGAGTTGCGGCCAAATTTGACTCAAACCTCTTGATCAATCCTAAACCTAAACTAAACTATAACAATTTTGAAAGCCTTGTTCTTACACTCTCAAACCCAACTTGGAAAACAATAAAGCCAGTTTTATTTGTTACTGTGTACCGCCCTCCTGGTCCGTATTCTGAATTTCTATCTGAATTCTCAGAAAACAGATAAAATAATTATTGTAGGTGACTTTAATATTCATGTGGATGTTGATAGTGACAGCCTTAATAATGCATTTATCTCAATATTAGATTCAATTGGGTTCAGTCAAAATGTACATGAACCAACTCACTGTTTAAACCACACTCTGGACCTTGTTCTGGGATATGGTGTTGAAATTGAAAGTTTATCAGTGTGTCCACATAATCCTCTTTATCAGACCATTTTTTAATAACTTTTGAAGTCCTGTTACTGGACTACAAGCCAGTAGGCAAAATATCCTACACTCGAAGTCTATCTGAAAGTGCTGTGACTAAATTTAAGGAAGTGATTCCATCAGCACTTTCAATACCAGGACTCAATATCAATATAACAGAGGACTCCAATGCTCCAAAATTAATCATCTTGTTGATAGCGCTGCAGCCTCACTGCGAATAACACTCGACTCTGTCGCTCCTCTAAAGAAGAAGATCATAAATAGAAAAAGAAAGCTCCATGGCTTAATTTACAATCCACAAACTAAAACAAAAGTCGAGAAATCTTGAAAGTAAATGGCGTTCCACTAAATTGGAAGAATCTCGTTTAGTCTGGTTAGATCATCTTAAAACGTATAAGAAGGCTCTCTGTAATGCCAGAGCAGCTTATTACTCTTCCTTGATAGAAGAAAATAAGAACAACCCCAGGTTTCTTTTCAGCACTGTAGCCAGGCTGACAGAGAGCCACAGCTCTACAGATCTTCTATTCCTATATCTCTCAGTAGTGACGACTTCATGAGCTTCTTTAACGATACAATTATAATTCTTAGAGACAAAATTATCCTCCTGACCTCAATTGGTAATGACTTAACTTCAACCTCCGGAATTTCCAAAACATCTGAAACTCCTGAAATATATCTAGACTGTTTTACTCCAATCAACCTTAACCAACTAACTTCAACAATCTCATCGTCTAAGCCATCAACCTGTCTTTTAGACCCGATTCCAACTAAACTGTTTAAAGAAGTTTTACCCTTAATTAACACTTCGTTATTAAATATGATCAACCTGTCTCTATTATCTGGCTACGTACCACAATCCTTTAACGCAGCTGTAATAAAACCACTTCTTAAAAAGCCTAGTCTTGATCCAGAGGTTTTAGCCAACTATAGGCCGATATCTAACCTACCCTTTCTCGCTAAGATCCTTGAGAAAGCAGTTGCAAAACAGTTGTGTGATTTTTTACATAATAATAGTTTTTTTGAGGTTTTTCAATCTGGATTTAGAGTTCATCATAGCACAGAGACGGCACTGGTGAAAGTTACCAATGACCTTCTATTGGCATCAGACAAAGGACTTGTCTTGTTAGACCTCAGTGCTGCTTTCGACACTGTTGATCATGACATTCTACTACAGAGTAATAAACTGGTTCAAGTCCTATTTATCTGAGCGATCTCAATTTGTACTTGTTAACGATAAATCCTCCATGACAGCCAAAGTCAGTCTTGGAGTTCCGCAGGGTTCTGTACTTGGACCGATTCTATTCACCTTATATATGCTTCCTTTGGGCAATATTATAAGGAACCACTCTATAAACTTTCATTGTTATGCCTCCGAAACGCATTTTCTAATGACATAGAAGCTCTGGATGGCATTAATTTGGCCTCCAGCACCACCGTAAGGAATCTTGGCGTCATCTTTGATCAGGATCTGTCTTTTAACTCCCACATAAAACAAATCTCAAGGACTGCCTTCTTTCATTTACGTAACATTGCAAAAATAAGACACATCCGGTCTCAAAATGATGCAGAAAAATCCCAAAATCCAAAATGCAGCGGCACGTGTATTGACAAGAACTAGGAAACGGGATCATATTACTCCTGTATTAGCTGCTCTGCACTGGCTCCCGGTAAAATACAGAATAGAATTCAAAATCCTTCTCCTGACTTTTAATGGTCAGGCTCCAGCATATCTTAAAGATCTCATAGTACCTTATAAACCAACTAGAGCAGGGGTCGGGAACCTATGGCTCGCGAGCCATATATGGCTCTTTTGATGACGCGATATGGCTCGCAGACAATTCTGAGCTGACATTTTTTAACATGATTAACAAGTAATAAACAATTATACGGTGTCATTTTAAAGTAAAACATTTAGCAGAGGATTTGTTTTTAGTTCTCCCCTCTCCTTTCCTCCGCTCTGTCTCTGACTGCACAGCGCACACACTTACACAAGTGTGTGTGTGCGTGCGTGTGTGTGTGAGTGTGTAGGGGGCGGAGCCCTGCCCTTCGCGAAACAGCTGAGGAGAAACTGCGCAAAGCAAGCAGTAGACCGGGGGGGTCAAACTCATTCACAGAGAGGGCCAACATTAAAAACTGGGACTACGTCGAGGGCCAAACACGGTCCACATTTATTGAACAGGGTACACATAAAGTGCAAAAAGATATGGAACATATTTAAGTCAACTGCAAACGGGTTGCTGAGCAGTTCAATTAAAATATCTGAGCAGCAAAGTCGGCAAATGCTCTCAGTGCATCAGCATAATGCTGTCGGGAACACAGCGGTGGAGATGTTTGTCAGTGTTTGGAAACACGTAGTGACCAAAGTTTCCTTCTGCATCAGAGTCTCCCACAGGCAGCTTGGCATCATACATGTCCGTGATCACACGGCCCTGAAGCTGCAGGTTTAACAGTGAGATGCTTCGTTATGTCGCACAAACAGTCCAGCTCACATCGTCCCAGAGATCTGTGGTGTGTTTCCCTTTGCTTTCCACAAACTTTCATTTCATTCACACATTTAGATACTTCCTCAAATGTCTTTTCCCGTGGTTGTGCCATGCATTGATTGCCAGGTATGACAGACATATGATATTTTCTCGCGGGCCGGATATAGTAATAATAATAATAATAATAATAATAATAATAATAATAATAATAATAATAATAATAATAATAATAATAATAATAATAATAATAATAATAATAATAATAAATTGTATTTGTAAAGCGCCTTTCAAAGCTAAAAGCAATCTCAAGGCGCTAAAATGCAGGACAACAACAAAAACAACACCAACAACAGACATAAGAGGTTAAATAGGTCATAATTGCCTTGAGTTTGACACCCGTGCAGTAAACACTGAAATATGAGATAAATAACGTAAGCGTTTAGTTTATTTAATAAAAGAGCACGTGTTCAATGCAACACTGATACCGCTATTAGTACTCGGAGACGTGTTATTCTTAAAAAAATGCATGCATAAAGTTGCGTTCAAATTGATTAAATATATGGCTCTCAAGGAAATACATAAACAAATATTTGGCTTTTATGGCTCTCCCAGCCAAAAAGGTTCCCGACCCCTGAACTAGAGCATTGCGCTCCCAGACTGCAGGGTTACTTGTAGTTCCTAGAGTCTCTAAGAGTACAATGGGAGCCAGAGCCTTCAGCTATCAAGCTCCTCTCCAGTGGAACCAGCTTTCAGTTTGTGTTTGGGAGGCAGACACACTCTCCACATTTAAGAGCAGGCTAAAGACTTTCCTTTTTGATAAAGCTTATAGTTAGGGCTGGCTCAGGTTTGCCTTGGATCAGCCCCTAGTTATGCTGCTATAAGCTTAGACTGCCGGGGGACACCTCCCTACTCTCTTCCTTCTCTTCCTCTCTCCTCCCCTCCCTCTCTTCTTCTCCCTCTCTATCTGTGTGCATTTATGTAAATGTATGTTACTAACACAGCATCCGGGGTATCATCCCCGGAGTTTCTGTGTCTCTCATGTGGCAGGTTGCCACTGATAAAGTTTACGTCAGGATCATGAATCGTGGCTGCGCCTGCTGCACTGGTCCTGCTGGACGCCTTTTTGACATTTTCCTGGATTCATCCATACTTTCTCTTTTTCAACACAACATAATTTTTGTCAAATGTTGTATTTGTACTATGTTGTTGATCCTGTACACACGACATTTATTGCATGTCTGTCCATCCTGGGAGAGGGATCCCTCCTCAGTTGCTCTCCCTGAGGTTTCTTCCATTTTTCACCCTTTAATTGTGGGGTTTCTTTTAGGAAGTTTTTCCTTGTGCGATGCGAGGGTCTAAGGACAGAGGGTGTCGTATCCTGTACAGTCTGTAAAGCACACTGAGACAAATGTATAATTTGTGATATTGCGCTATATAAATAAATTTGATTTGATTTGATTTGATTTGATTATATTCAAAGTCCTCTCTGGGAACCATCACCTTATCGTGGTGGAGAGGTTTGTGTGTCCCTATGAACCTGAGAGCTGTGTTATCTGGAGCCTAGTGCTCCTGGTAGGGTCTCCCAAGGCAAATTGGTCTCAGGCGAGGGGCCAGACTAAGAATGGTTCAAAACGACTTCATGAAAAAAAGGGAAAGGAAAGGAGAGACCCTGCCCGGAGGAAGCCCCCGTCTGGAGCCAGGCCCAGAGGGAGGGCCGGACAGCGAGCACCTGGTGGCCGGGTTTGCCACGGAGCCCAGTCGGGCACAGCCCGAAGAAGCTACGTGGTGCCTCCCATCCATCCATCCTGTGGGCCCACCACTCATGGGAAAAACCGCTGGGGTCGGGTGCGCTGTCACACAGGTGGCAGTGATGGTCAGGGACCTCGACGGACCAGACCCGGACAGCAGAGGCTGGCTCTGGGGACATGGAACGTCACCTTTCTGTGGGGGAAGGAGCCGGAACTAGTGCGGGAGGTGGAGCGCTACCAGTTGGATCTGGTGGGGCTTACATCTACGCACAGTCTTGGCTCTGGACCCGTACTCCTGGATAGGGGTTGGACTCTATTCTTCTCCGGAGTTGCCCAAGGTGTGAGGCGTCGGGCGGGGGTGGTGATACTCACAAGTCCCTGGCTGAGCGCCGCTACGTTGGAGTTTACCCCGGTGGACGAGAGGGTTGCCTCCCTACGCCTTCGGGTTATAGGGGGGGAAACTCTGACTGTTGTTTGTGCCTATGCCCCAAACCGCAGTTCAGAGTATTCGGCCTTCTTGGAGACCCTGAATGGAGCCCTGCAGGGGCCTCCAGTAGGGGACTCCGTAGTCTTGCTGGGAGACTTCAACGCAAACGGGAAACGATGGAGACACCTGGAGAGGCGTGATTGGGAGGAACGGCCTCCCTGATCTAAACCCAAACAGTGGGTGTGGGAGAAGTTCGGAGAAGCTATGGAGAAGGACTTTCGGTCGGCACCAAGGTGCTTCTGGAAAACCATCCGGCACCTCAGGAGGGGGAACCATCCAAGCTGTGTACAGCAAGGGTGGGACCCTGCTTACTTTGACTGAGAAGGTTATCGGGCGGTGGAAGGAGCACTTTGAGGAACTCCTGAATCCGACTAACACGCCCTCTATGGTAGAGGCTGATGGGGGATCATCGTCAATTTCCCTGATGGAAGTCACTGAGGTAGTCAAACAACTCCACAGTGGCAAAGTCGCAGGGGTTGATGAGATCCGTCCAGAAATGCTGAAGGCTTTGGGTGTTGAGGGGCTGTCATGGTTGACACGCCTCGTCAACATTGCGTGGAAGTCTGGGACAGTGCCTAGGGGGCACAGACCGGGGTGGTGGTGGATGGAGTGAGAGATTGGCCAGAGAATCGGAGCAGCGGTACCGCACCGTTGTGACGAAAGAGAGCTGAGCCAGAAGGCAAAGCTTTCAATCTACCGGTCGATCTTCGTTCCTACCCTCACCTATGGTCATGAAGGCTGGGTCATGTCCGAAAGAACGAGATCACGGGTACAAGCGGGCGAAATGGGTTTTTCTCAGGCGGGTGGCTGGCGTCTCCCTTAGAGATAGGGTGAGAAGCTCAGCCATCCGTGAGAGACTTGGATTAGAGCCGCTGCTCCTTTACGTTGAAAGCAACCAGTTGAGGTGGTTTTGGCATCTAGTAAGGATGCCACCTGGGCGCCTCCCTAGGGAGGTGTTCCAGGCACGTACAACTGGGAGGAGACCCCGGGGAAGACCCAGGACTCGGTGGAGAGATTATATCTCCTCACTGGCGGGAACGCCTCAGGATCCCCCAGTCGGAGCTGGAGGATGTGGCCCGGAGAAGGGAAGATTGGGGTTCCTTACTGGAGCTGATGCCCCCTCGACCCGACCCCGGATAAGCGGTAGACGATGGATGGATGGATAGATATTCAAAGTGGCAGAAACAAGAAAACCACCGCACCACCTCTCTTTGTCCTCACAGCTGCCAGGAGGCTGTTTCTCTGAGTGTACAGCTGTCGGCAGCTCCGGCGTAGCTTCAGTTAGCAGTTAGTTGGAGTTCAATCACAGCACCGGGGAACTGCAGACTCCCTGTTGCTGCCACCACACAGGTCCAGCAGCAGCTGTGACTGCAGGGCTGCGGCTGGTTCTGGCTGAACTCGGGCCGCTGACTGGGGCTCCGTCTGACTGGGGGGCTGCCGAGTGCCGGCTCTGCCGACCTCTCTCCTCCCTCGGCGGGCTGCTCTCCTGGCTGCGCTGCCACCGGGAAGAAGAGACGGATATGCCGGTAGTTTTCTAGTTTCTGCCACTTTGGATTTAGTCCAAAAAGCTAACTAACGTAACGTCACATGGACTACAGCCCCGGTTAACATCAGTGCCTCAGTAAACACAGATGATCAGCTCCACATGAAGATTATAAAATTAGGCTTCACACAGGAGTAAATGCATATGAACAATATGAAGAATAAATTTGAATACAATAAATATGCCAAACTACTACAACTAAAATAAAAACATTAGAGATTGTATGGACCCAGTTTAAAGGTAAAATTCTGCCCCCTGTTTCTTTGGCGCAGGTGGCTCAGAATTACACATTGAACCTTTAACAAATATTCTGATCAGCTTGTTAAAAAACTCCTTACTAAAGTATTCATGTATTCATTGATACGGCAGCGATCCACGTATGCTGGATTAATCATTGTTTAATTATCCTGGAGCTCCACACGCTGGTTTGAAATTGCAGCCCAGTGCAGAGCTGTGGATCCCCTTTCAGGTGGAGCCTGGATGCGGAGGGGGACTCAGTGATGAGCTCATTGTTGTGAAAGCCAAACAGCAGCCTCCCCGGGGACAACATGAGAACCCTGGAGGCTCTGATCATGGAGAGAGGAAAGTGAGAACTCAGGGGTTTACACAGCAATGACTGCATGGAGCTGGATCTGAAGAATCCACTTATTTGGGGGGAAGTCACTAATTTTACTTTATTCCACCACTTGTATCTGGTTTGGGTAAACTCTTTAAACTTTGTAATTCCTCAATGGTCACAGGAAAATGATTGCTGTGTCTTTCTTGCACATTTATCTACTACTAATAGGTTTTAGTAATAATTGTAAATACACAGCTCAGTCATCAGCGGTGAAAAATCAATCTCTTTTATTTTAGTAAAAGTAGTAATAGCAAGTATCAGCAAGAAAATATACTTAAAGTGTCAAAAGTAAAACTACTCGTTATGCAGAAAGGCTATTTTATTTTATTTCAGAATTGGTCTATTAATATAATATTCTGAGGCCTGTAATCTGTATAACTGTACTGAGTATAAACAACTAATAAAGGATTCATTTATTTTATTGGTCCTTGTTTCAGACTGGAGGGAGTACAAGGTTAAAGTTAACCAGATAAATCCACACACCCGCTTCTTGGAACATGCCCATGATGTTGTAAAAATATCATATATTGAATAAACTCCAATGATTTTATTGTATAACCGATGTTTTGACAACACTTTCAAAATGCAAGTTCAGTACAAAAGCACATCTTCACGAGTCAAAAGTTTAAGTTTGATTTGTGAAGCTTTTTAATGAAGTATGTACCCCCCACACCAGGTGGTAATCCACAACCAGTGGATTATGCTTTCTCTTAACATCAACCAAAATTAAGAGATTACATCAACATGTCTATAGATAGCCCTACTTATGTGAATTGTAAACGTGTATATAGATATGTATACTTAATACTTATAACTCTTTTTCCCTGTTGATGAAATTATCTTTTAATGTTTTTTAATTGTTTAGCTTGGGCTCCGAACTATTGTTGTAGAATATTAGTGTCTAGCAAGTACATTGTATCAAACATAAAATGAAAGTGTGTAAAATAACAATGATGTATAATATTGAATATACTTAGTCTGGTTGTGAAAAGCACATCATCTGTAGGTACAGCTGGGTGAATAACAGCGCCGGATTTGTGAGAGTGAAGAAAAGGTCTCCCAATTTACACCCATAAAAATAAACCGTTAGTATATTGAGGAGGAGCTAAGGAGTGACATGAAAAGGGCACGACTGACCTAAACTAAGCTGAAGACCCGAAGACACCCTCTGTTTCCCTTATGTCAGGAAACTCCAGGTGCTCATTCAGAGGTAGAAGGGAAAAAAACAACAGTTTGATTTATTAGTAGTAGAACTGTCCTCAGAGTTTTGATCTGTACTTGTCTTGTACAAGAATAAACTCTTTTGTATTTGACTTTTCTCCAGTGATTTTCTTTAACTCTGTTATAACTTGTAAAACAACCACAACGTCTATAGCCTATTAGTTTTAAAGGAAGAGGTCTGAACTTCACCTCTGGCCCAGAGGGAAGACTTTATTCTACAACACTATACGTTTGTTTGCAAGGACTAAATGAAAACAGGCCTATGTGTCCATTTCTTTGAAGGCCTTAATTTAAGATTATACTCTTCAAACTGGATCAACGTAAACTTTCCTGGTGTTGTAGGAGAAATAAAGCTGTGTGTGAACAGACGTGATGTGCTGCAGATGCACATTCCTCCACACTGTGTTGGCTCGACTTATCATAACAGGGATTTGTTGGGCTGTCAGAGACTGAGCAGGGCATAGCATAGTGTGTATGCACACACACACACACACACACACACACACACACACACACACACACACACACACACACACACACACACACACACACACACAGGTCCATCTGTTCAGCTCAGTTTGAAGGATGAGGTAATGGTGTTGCCCTACAGAATCCTGACACCTTCTGTCTTCCAGCGGACAAAACGTAGTAATATAGGCTGCCATACATGCCAGAAAAGTTTCTACGCACATCAGTCTGTTGCATTTATATGAGAGAAATGTTAGCTGTAGTTTTGAATGTGACTAGCAGCAGAGCTTCTTTTCATTGTATCTGTGGTTGCTAACACAAAGCATCTTTATCGTCCCATCAGCACTCTACTAACATTACAACGTACACTTGATAAGGTAGCAGGGAGCTTTGGGCTGCCCGGGTCCACTCAGATAGCTTTACCTTTGCCTGTTAACAGGCAGCTTTGTGCCGATTGACATGGCAGAGAGAGGTTTGTCTTGCCAACCTCCTGCGGTGCCTCTTTAGCGGATAATTATCACAACAACAGCGGTAGCTTATTTGCGAGATGCAGGTGAAAAAAGAAAGGGAGGGGGATGGTGATACACAAATGAGGACATCAAATAAAGGAAACATAAAGGCTTTGAATAACAGGATGATTCAGACCTGGCAAAATTAAACACTACAAGCCAAAAGACATATAATGAAAACCAAACTGTGTGTGTTTGAAGATTTCTGTGAAAAGATACAAATAAAGGAAGGATGGGGAGATGACTAAAGGAGAGATAAAAGTAACTGTAAGGATGCTAAATCACAAAAATGTAAAGTTGCTTTATGCAAGAAAAATAAGAACAGACTTAAACTCCTTTTTACTTATTTTACAAATTTTACGCCATTCTTGCACCTCTGAATGTGGTGCTCCAGTCTGCCCCCTCCTCATTCAAAGGTTTCTAAACCCGCCCCTAGATGAAAGGAGGATGAGTGGGTTGACATGTGGAGGAGGAGGTGAGGGTGAAACCAATGATGTCATTGTAGCAACACAAACACATGCTGAGGCCTTCTGTTGTGGTTACCACAGGACACATATCAGCCACGTACACTCAATATGGATGTATCATACCTGTCAGGGAGGGGGTTATGTATCGGAGAGAGAGAGGCAAAGAGAGAGAGAGAGAGAGAGAGAGAGAGAGAGAGAGAGAGAGAGGCAGAGAGAGAGAGACAGAAAGAGAGAGCGAGACGGTTAGGTGTGGGAGATACTGTCACATGATTAAAACTATAATGCCAATCAGGCACTCTCTGGTGGGCGGAAACATCTTATAAAAACAAAGTAGCCCAGTTTGAAGCCTCACAACCAAACATTTTTTCAGTTTCTTTAATTACTTTTCCTCAAACCACAGAGGAGATAATAAAACCTTACATTTAAAATTGGAACAAGAAAATACAGGAAACATGAAATAAAAACAATGAAATTTTCTTAATGATAAAAAGAGTATTACAAATACATTTAACTGTTACATAATGAAAAAACAGTCATGTTTGACTTATTTTTAAATGGAATATAGGCTATTGTACTCTTTGACACACGTGTGTAACTTGACCTCATGTCCTAAAAACTGGATTTTAATCAAGATTCTTTTATTCAAATCACAAGGGCAGAATGTGTGCATGATGAGAGCAGGTTCATAGATAACACTGTTTATCATCAGCTAAAAGCATGGGATATTTGAATTTGTAGAATTATGGACACAACTTGAGGTCAGAGGTCAACACTGAATTTTGAGGGGCGAAAATTAGTTGTTGGAGGCATTTGATGACCTGGTCATCAAATCCTGGTCCTTAGAAGGTTTTGGAGGAACTGAAGGGCAGAGAGACGAGCGGCCTGGTTCTCCTGCAGAAGTGAGACACAAGGCGGCAGATCTCATTTACATGCTTATCACAGATGCAGAGGTATAGATGACCTGACAGAGAGAGGAGAGCAGGGTGTGTATGTGTGAGAGGGAGAGAGAGAGAGAGAGAGAGAGAGAGAGAGAGAGAGAGAGAGAGACATGCAGGTGAACGCAGAGTCAGGGTCAAAGCGCTGTACACCTTATCTGGTGCCGTCATGTCTCTCTAGTTGCTAGCTGCACTCGGGTTACATGCATACACACACATACACAAACACACACACACATACACACCGACACAAACACACACACACACTCAACACAGGGCCGAAAACAATGTTGATGGCACCATAAACCTGCCAGGTGACATCATCTCAGGTGGCATCAGTCATTGGCATCAGCAGGTGTTTGGTCGTGTGACTGACCCTTTAGCCCGCACTTGTTCTCCTGTTGCACAAATCAACATAAATAAAGACAATCAGAATCTTATGAATATGTAAAAATCTGATTAAGATAATCAATCAAATTTGACCTCAATGTGAACATCGTGATTGGCGGGAAGAGAAGCAGCCACATAGAAGGTTTCAGCTCGACACTTGTACATAATTGCCTTTGAAACACTTGTGTGATAATAAAACTGACACAATACTAATACCAGTTCAAACATAGAGCAATCTGTCATTTTAATGAAGGCAAAGAGTCCGTTCCATTCTGACTGCAATGACACCAGGACACCACCAAACTCGGTCTTTTGTTATTGTTTTGATTGATAGACCCCTAGTGGCAGAAAATTACAATTTGTACGTTTAAACTAGGCTTTGTCATAATAAGTACTAATTTCCAAAATAATGGAAATGGTATTTTGCAACTCCCAGACAGAAAGATGACGAAGAACAAAAAAAAAAAGATTATATTTTAAACGTTTCCAATGTTTTTATTGATTTTAGGATATTTATTCTATTGTAGAGACATACAAACTGCTTGATGGTAACAGTCTTGACTTGCATTAGCATTCACAAGCTAACTATTTACCACATGACATGCAAAGTGTGTCTCTCTTAAAGCTGGCAGAGGATGTTTGCCTGGGCATGTACCTGAGAGGGCCAGCCCCCTTAAATAAAGGGGTGTGCACCAATCTGCTGCTGGAGGAAGTATGGGGGGGTGGGGGGTCTTAAGACAAGCTGCCATTTCCAGTCGGATAAACAGCCTCCGACCCCGCAGCTCTGCTGAGCTGCCCCTGTCTCATGCCCTGCAGCTGAGGGGTGTGCCCACAAGACAATGATCTGAGGTTCGGAGGTCAACACAGCGGGGGTGTCTGAAGTCATTTGGGATGCTAATGTTATGCAGGGTTTTCAGACTATAGGGTATAAAAGCTTGAACAATTGTGTTGCTGTTGTGATTGCAACTTTACTGCAGGTTTCTCTCATGAACAACCACTATTATAAGTGCAGCCTACAGCCTGCACATCAAAGTGTGACGTGTGAAAGTGAGATTAAAACATGAGTAAAAAGAAATGCTCTGAAGTACAGACTACTTGTGGTTCCTAGAGTCTCTAAGAGTACAATGGGAGCCAGAGCCTTCAGCTATCAAGCTCCTCTACAGTGGAACCAGCTTCCAGTTTGTGTTCGGGAGGCAGACACACTCTCCACATTTAAGAGTAGGCTAAAGACTTTCCTTTTTGATAAAGCTTATAGTTAGGGCTGGCTCAGGTTTGCCCTGGATCAGCCCCTAGTTATGCTGCTATAGGCTTAGACTGCCGGGGGACACCTCCCTGCTCTCTTCCTTCTCTTCCTCTCTCCTCCCCTCCCTCTCTTCTTCTCCCTCTCTATCTGTATGCATTTATGTAAATGTATGTTACTAACACAGCATCCGGGGCATCATCCCGGAGTTTCTGTCTCTCATGTGGCAGGTTGCCACTGATAAAGTTTACGTCAGGATCATGAATCGTGACAGCGCCTGCTGACCTGGTCCTGCTGGACACCTGGAAGCCTTATTAACATTTTTCTGGATTCATCCATACTTTCTATTTTTTTTTTTCCAACACAACATAATTTCTGTCAAATGTTGTATTTGTACTATGTTGTTTATCCTGTACACACGACATCTATTGCACGTCTTTTGGGGTTTCTTTTAGGAAGTTTTTCCTTGTGCGATGCGAGGGTCTAAGGACAGAGGATGTCGTAACCTGTACAGTCTGTAAAGCACACTGAGACAAATGTAGAATTTGTGATATTGGGCTATACAAATAAATTTGATTTGAATTTGATTTGATTTGAAATGTGTAAAACGTGTGTCATCTAAAATGTGTCGGTGAAGTATTCATTAAGTATGCAAATAGTCACATGTGTTATTGGATTATGTGATTTGTCATAAATGGATTCCAGTGTTAACAAAACATTCACTAATCCCAGATTATAATTTCTAATGTTTGGGTTTAGGAAATATATCCCAAGAGTCATCAAAAGGATTTCAATTGAAGTTTAAATTGCAGAGATTCAGTTTGCATTTCAAAGAAACTCTGGTTGTGTCACATGCCAAACTATATCACAACTTTCAGAAATGATAGATAGCCTACAAATGTGTTATAATAAACAGATCTACTTCACACAAGATCACATTGTGTAATTTTACAGCTGCTGCAGATGTGTCAAACTGTGAAGGAAATTAGGGGAAAGCCAGCTGGGGTTTGAGGAGGTGTGTGTGTGTGTGTGTGGGGGGGGGGGGGGGGGGGGGGGATTCCTGTGTGCAGTTGTCACATGACAAGGAAACGATGTGTGTCCTGAGATGAGATAAAAAGTTAAAGAGGGAGGAGAGGAGGGAAAACACAGGATGTGTGAATCATTAACTGTTTAATGGTAAATCTCTTAGAAGGAACTGAGTTGACAGAAGCTGACAATGCACAATAACGGAGTTAATATAATAAATACAAATGTTTTTATTTATTATGCTAAAGGAAGTCCCAAATTGTTACAAATAAAAACAACAGAGGAAGTAACAGAAAATGCAAAAGAGAGAAAGAGATGGAGAAAGTAAGACGGCAGCATCCTGTTGGGGAGCATGTCGGCACTTGTCGAGGATGTGGAGAAGGAAGTTATCTCAACTGTGATTCGGCCATCAAAATAAAAGCAGGAGTTGAAAAGATATAAAGTGCATCGTTGGGGAATACAGATAGAAATTGGAAATGGAGAATTAGTATTGAGAAACACAGTGCACAGTACATTTGTGCAGGTAAAATAATAAATGATGGACAGATCACCTAAAAGTAAGACACAATGTATAGTTTCTAGATGTTATGTTTGGCTTTGGACATTTTTGTTTTGTTTTTACTATTCAAATACACACCATAACATAACACATATAGGCCAAGTACATTACGGTCCTATGTAAAAATGATAGTGTTAACATAGGCACATTTTTAAATCTCTGGCATATACCAAGAGTATGCTCCACTGTTAATGTTTTATTTTATTTTTTCCCATAATTCACACAGATACACACACAGTATTATTAATGTTTGACTGTCTCAATAAATAAATAAATTAAATTCACCAATAACCATGCACGGTCATGCATGTTTAGACATGGTATGCCATGATATACCTTGGTATTTTGGTGAATAACAATAAACATAGTAAGAGAAAAGAAAAGGATGAAAAGCAAGTACTGCAAAAATCAAGAAACATAAATAAAATAGAAAGATATGTACAATATATCTGTTTATAAAAATAAAAGCTGCACAGTTCTGTGCAGGAATGTGCAAACTATAACCAAGGAATGTGCAAAGGTTTGCAGCATGATAAATAAAGTCACAGATAAACAAAGGATGTTCAAGGGATGTTTAAATCTCAGTTAATCTAAAAACAACACAAGAAGAAACGTTTTCCCCCACTGTGTTCAATAAAGGTTGACGTGGGTTTTATTCTGAAAATTCACACAGGACGTCAGCTCTTGTTCTTCTCTTCATACATATATGTTTGACAAGGACAGTAGACAGGAGGAGACCACTCGAGGAGACCACTCAGACAGACCGCACAGCCCGGACAGAGAAGAGCAGCGAGAACAAGTTTCTCTGTTATTCGGCACATCTCGTCGGTATTTTTGCTTTGATGGGTTAATCTAAAAAAAAGAAAACAAGCTGAATGTAAACCTGGAAACTTGACATGGAATGACAAAAAAATTCCCGAGCAGACTTTTAACATCTTGTGATCCTTCACCGGTTGTTTTGGCACATTTGATCCCCTCTGATGTCCACCTGTTACGGCTGGTTTCTGACCTGCACACAGCCTCACCACGGAGCGTCAGATAGACCAAGTAAGTGCTTTATTTGTAGATTCATTTAATCTCTTTTATTGCTGCAGAAGTTGCTTGAGAACTTGACAGCTCAAAGTTGCATCATCCATCCAGCTGTCAGAAAAAAAAAAGCTTAGCAGAATGTCATGTTACATTTCTACTTTAAAAGGATTTTTTAGCGTTAACATTGATTTACCTTTTATTTAATAACAGATCTACAGTATTGACCGTAGCGTCGACTGAATCACTTTTCTTTTCTTTCTTTTTTATTGGTCAGTGATCTTTTTTCGACCCTTTCGTGTTATTTATTTATTCTTTGAGACAGGTCCAGACATGTTAGAAACAGAAAAGTTAATGAAAACAAAGAGTTGAGTTCGCGGCGGTATGTGTCCAAACACCGGAGAACTGTCAAAAACTCGTTAACCTTAAATTATTAATAAATTAAATATTGTATGGATTAAACCTCAAGATTAAATCATAGTCTTGTTCGGTACAATTTTTATTTCGGACATATTTTTTTTTAATGGTATTTTTAGTGTTAGTGGCAAAATTACATCAATTACACGTCACGTCGAGGATTTATGCACACTGTTTTCTGATTTTAACGTTGATATTTACCTTCATATCATCAGTTTTTAAAGCAGAGAGAAACCCGCGTGGCTCGCCTTTCTCTGTGTGTGTACGCGTGCGCGCTTCCTCGTGCTCGGGCGAGACGGATCTGTTTACAAACAAGTCTCGTGCACTCATGAAAGGGAGCCGCCACCGCCCCCTAGCGGCCGGTAGAATATAGGTTGCTGGGTCAAACTGGTAGAGAAAGAAAAACAATGGTGCAAAAATTAGATATGGGTATTTATGCTTTCTGGTGTTTTTATTATTAAATGTATGGTAAATGTTGAATTTTATTGTATATGTATATACTAGTTCTTTATCTTTTTTGTTTTGTCAAAATAGTAAGAAAATGTGCAAATACAAAACACAAGCAAATAAAAAAAGAATCTAGACGCATTTCAACACATGCATAGCAGTTGAAAAAATTCAAAAAAACACAACCAAATACAGGAATTCTCTCCAAGAAGCTCACAACTTGTTATCACTGGAAACTGCTTCCAGGGGACAGTAAAAAGTGATTTATTTGCATGTGTTTTCTTAATTTGTCGAGCCAAAACTCATTTGTTAGATGTTGTTTTTTTACGCTTCCCATGTGTATAAAACGTTTGATGCACCAGTATTCGTTGTCTTGGTGTGTATTACATATGTGCATGTCTGTGATTTAGGCTAATACTGAGATGGCCCGTGCAGAGACCATTGAGAGTGCCGGGGAGACTGGAGAAGGAGGAATCGGCCCTCTTCCTCGCTACAACACCTGCCGGATGGAGCTGCCTCGCCCCTTCTACAACTGGCCCGGCCTGCTCACCACTACCACCATCACCACCGGCTCTGTGACTGGCACTGGTGCCATACACCTCCACCATAACCACCACCATCTGCACCCTTTGGAGGCTCTCTATCTGTCGTACCCGCTGCCTTACCCTGAGCCAGCGGGCCAGGACGAGCCCCAGACTCACCAGCAGTTACCTGCGTTATCGCCATCACCAACTTCTCCTTTGCCAACCTGCAATGAGAGGGAAGAGATGGTTGGAGGTTCAGTTGCATCCAGTGTCTTCTCAGGAGAGCACTCAGGTAAGATGATGGTATTCACATATAATTAAAGAAAAAAACAGTGCTGCCTTGGTTATGAGGAGGATACAACTCGATATATCTCTATAGTAATAGGATGTGAGTTGTAGCTTGGTCATTAAAACCATGTGTTATTTTGACAGACAGGTTAACAGGGCAAATGTAACAGAAAGCACATCAGTAATCATTTAGCCCACCAGAGCCACAACAATTTATAGCCAATCACTGCTTCAGGGAGAAGCAGCAGAGGATCAGCAGTAAAAAATTAAAAAGTGACTCAGCCAGCCACACAGTTTGTCTTTCAGACCTCCACCCTTAAATAAATATCAAAGTTGGCAGTTAGCAGGAGAGTATCGGTTCAGTCTGTACTGCACCCTGGGATGTTTCCATGACAGGAGACATGTCAGACAGTTTGAGCAATGTTGATGGGGGACAGATGGAGGGATGAAGAGATGTGTTACAACTGTCACAGGGATAAACATGTGACTATTTTGGCCATGTAACCAGCAGACCACTGTGCTGCAGTATCATGAAGCTACTCAAACTCTAAAAACAGCTCAAACCAGTTTTGTTCATGAGACAATGTACAATATCTGTCTGGAGTTCACGAGGTGTGAAGATAGGGAGGTTACAAGGACAATGGTGGGCGTTAACACAGAAAATACATTTTAGAATTTCTCTTCTGTCTTTTATCTACACTACGGATTAATAGTCCTTTTTTTTGCAATCATAGTATTTTAGAAATACAAGCTGTCACTCTTTCTATCAAACAAAAAACGTCTATGAGTTGTTCATTTATGTCTCCAGCAGTTTGTTTCTTGACTTTTTCTCTTGTGTTCAGTCAAAACAGGAGAGCTTTGAGATCAGTGTAGAGAGAGACACCTTATATTATCGTGGGATGAGTCACGTAGAGTCAATCTGAACTGAGGGCATTTTGCAGTCTGTAAAAAGGGAAATTCAGGTAGTGGATGCAGGTTATAGGAAAGGCAGGTTTACATTTGTCACTGAGCCACTGTGTTGTGACAGATAGCAATGTAAACAGATAAATCCCACCCCCCCTCCCCTCCTCTTACTCTCTCAGCTGCAGGTCAGCTGTGCATCGGGCATGTTCAGACTTGTCCTCTGCAGTCTGGCTGCAGCTGAGAAACAATGTGCTGCATTTCCTCCTGCTCTGGGCGCTCAGCCAGGCAGCACTAAGTCAGTCATTCAGTCTGTTATACGTAGTTTGTCCACAAGAGGTACATTTGACCATTCAGTCAGGTATTTAGGTTTGTTATTTAGTTTAATTCGTCAGATTTACAGTTTGTTAATCAGGCTTATCAGTCAGCCTATTAATCACAGTCAGTTAATGAGGAAGTCACTTTGTTATCCAGCCAGTAAGTGTAGTTAATTATTCAGTTAGCTACTCAGCAACCTAGTTAATCAATCAGTCAGACACTTGGGATAATCCACGAGTGAGTCTCCTAATCAACCAGTCAGATACTGTAATTAGCCAATTTCAGTCATTCAGATAATCAATGTCACTTAGTTAAGAGAATCTGTAAACCTGCCATAATATCGGGTTGCTAGACAATCACTAAATTCATTTGCTTGTTTAGTTAGTTGGTGGTTTTGTCAGTTTGTAAGTAATAACATGAGTAAAGTTAGTTATCCAGTTCACCATTAAGCTGTTTTGATTTTTAATGCCACTCCTCCACCCGGCAACCAAGTCGTCACCCTCCAGCGTCTCCTGCTCCCGTATTTAACTGCTCACAGGATCTCTGTCACCATGTCAATCTGTCAGCCAATCAAACAGACAGGGCTACATATAGCCCCACCCCTTTCCTCCCTCCACCCTATCACAGCACAGCCCCCTGCTCTGCCGGCCAATCGTATAGAGACATCTCAAAGAGTGCTGTCTTAGAGTTACCTTGGCAACAAGCCAGGGTTCTCCCGTTTGTTATGTTTTCTACCGCTCTCTCTTTCCTCTGTCTCTCTGTCTCTCTCTTTCCTCTGTGTCTCTCTCTCTCTCTCTCTCTGTCTCTCTGTCTCTCTGTCTCTCTCTGTCTCTCTCTCTCTCTCTGTCTCTCTCTCTCTCTCTCTCTCTCTCTCTCTGTGTCTCTCTCTGTCTCTCTCTTTCCTCTGTGTCTCTCTCTCTCTCTCTCTCTCTCTCTCTCTCTCTCTCTCTCTCTCTCTCTCTCTCTCTCTCTCTCTCTCTGTGTCTCTCTCTCTCTGTCTGTCTCTCTCTCTCTCTGTCTCTCTCTCTCTCTTTCCTCTCTCTCTCTCTCTCTCTCTCTCTCTGTCTCTCTCTGTCTCTCTCTCTCTCTCTCTCTCTCTCTCTCTCTCTCTCTCTCTCTCTCTCTCTCTCTCTCTCTCTCTCTCCATCTCTCTCTCTCTCCATCTCTCCCTCTGTCTAGTCACCTGCATCTTTAAATGATCAGTTGTAATCCTCCTAGCAAAGCAGATGCTGTGGTTGCCAGGGGTGCCCGTTTCTGTGGCAACAAGAGTTGTGGTTGCCTCAGGGTTCGTTTCACAGGAAAGCTGTGGACAAAGTTAAAAACATGTGTCTTAGAAAGGTTAGAACACAGGGTATCTAATCATCTTGGTATTCAAATCTACACAATGCCAAAGAACTGAACTTTGATGCAATATAATGAAATACCTTTTTGTATGTTGGATGAATAATCAAACAAATAACAAAATCACCTTCTATATACTGAAAATACTTTTCAATGTGTTCTGTGATGCATAAATGATTGGTTTAGTTAAGTAATTTATGTGGCAAGTATCTAATATCTCTAATAGCTTTAGGCCTGTTTGTCACGCTACAGGGACCAGACAGAAGGTAGAGGTATCTGTAAAAAAACTAAACACTAAGTCTGTAAACACAACAAACACACACACACAGTTCCTCTCCATACCAGACTTATTAAGCAGATTAAGAGATTACTCTCCCAAATTCCATGAAGAGGAAAAAAACTCACCCTATCAGGCTCCTTAGGTAATATGTGTGTGGCCAGTGAACTTAACAACCTCATGTGAATCGCAGTAAATATTTATGATAAATTCGTAATGTCAAAGGTCAAGAAGTTTACAATTATTTTGCAGATCAAGAAAATTCACACCGTCACTTCCTGTTCTTTCTGCATCAAATACAAATGCATGTTTTTTTGCTCAGAAAACATGCATTTGCTCACAATATTATGACCTTTATTGTTATTTATCTCTGGATATTACTCCAAGTTCCTTGTAAATGTTGAACATGATGATCAGTAACGACCTGAAAGCGAGGATTTCTGTGTATGTGTTATTGGATGTATGCGGTCTCTGTTTCTTGGCAGCCTGGCCTGCCTGCCCATGTGTTACTGTGTGCACAGATCCCCCCAATTTGAACTGCCTTTATTAGTGTGTAAGGAGGCTATTAATCTCCTATTGTGATCAGGATCTGTCCTCTAGGCCAGTTTCTGAAGAAGACTGGATCCCCACCACTAATATTCACTTTAACTTATTTAAACTGTTCATGTACAAGTACAAAAATCAACCTGTGAGTACATCCCCGGGGAAACACTGGACTCTGGTCTGGTCCCGTCCCCTCTTTATTCCCAAATTTACATACAAAACCATGGTTATAGTCCAACAGGTTAGAGAGTATATTCCCATACGGTGAATCAATCTGAGATGTTTCTGAATTATGCCTTCTGATACCTTTATCTGGAATCTGCCAGTTCTGTCCCCTATATGTATCTCTGCTGGCATATTCTGGTTTGACATTGTATATTCATAATACAAACCATTATACTTTGTAAATCCTACTCCAATTATGTACTAATAAAACCTATTACATTTTATTATATCCCTTAACGAAACACATACTTATTAAATCCGCCACAACACTCCGCTACTTGTTGAGAATCAATTAAGTATAACCAGAGGCTCTACGTATCCAATAAAGCACTTCTGTCTTATTATACATGAACATTTCTTCTCCAGAGAGAGACAGAGAGTCAGAGCGGGAGGAAAAACTATGGTGTAATGCATGTTTTCTTTCATTGTAAGCATCTTATTTTCTGAATTGGTTTTGCCTTTTTCTGCTGCAGACTCTTACAGACAGGAGCGCCAGGAGGCCTCCAGTCGGCAGGGACCTCTGCCGGACCTGCTGCCTCACAACGAGCACCCATCCTGGGCTTCCCCACATCACAGATCCCCCAGAGGAGAGGCAGTGCAGGAGCTGGAGATCTGGAGAATGGCCCACCGGATAAGGGCCATTGGAGATGAATTGGAGGCCACAGTCCTCCACAGAGCGGTAAGAGGAGGGCCAGGGCTTTGATGTGTAGTTTATAGTGTGTTTAGTTATAAATTAATTAGTTTGTATTTAATGTAGATAAGTACCTTCAGCAAATCAGTCCATCCCATTCAATGTAGCCTATATTCAGCTTTGTTGCATTTTATGTGTTTGTTTCCGCTTTTCTATGAGGCTAAAATCCAATTTCTAACTTCACTTCGGCCACAACAATAGCCGCTACATCGTCTCCGCTTCCTCACTTACAAACACACATGTGGAAAATGAGATTTTAAACGGTCATCAGTGTAACAAAAGGCCACACACGTTTCTGTGTTTCCTTTTCAAACGTTGTGAATGTGATAGTGACTTTCACACATGGCGTCAATAAAGTGATCAAACTTTATAATGTAAACACCTGAGCATTCAGTCTTATTGCAATGAGCCTGCACGTTGTTGTGAAATGATTTTTTGTGTTTTCCCCCCATCTGAGTAAATAAGTCTGATGTATGTGTATAGTGTTACAGTGTTATTGATTCTCTCTCTGACACACACACACACACACACACAACTATCTTATCAGTTCAGTGTGCTCTTGCATGGATGAGCGTGTGAGTTTGTATGTAATTGCACGTGCGTGTGCGTGTGGCATTAGTGAGGACAGATCAATACTTGCGTGTGTGAGGGAGTAAATCGATGACTGTGAGCCAGTTTTTCACTTTTTTATTTTTTACTGTGGCTCTTTATACAAATGACAGTCACACTAAACAGCCTTTCTATCTCCCTCTTCTCCTTTCTCTCTCTGCCTCTTTCTTCTCTAGAAATAACTAGCAGAAATTAAAATACTTTTTAGAAACTTTATGACACACAGAGTACTCTTCATTTATTCCCTTCTGTCCTTCCTCCCATCTCCCTTCCCTCTTATGTATTTCACAGTGTCCTTCCTTGTCACTCTTGCTCTACTTTTATCATTCTCTCTATGGATTTAATAACTTTATTAGTACAATAGTTTTTCAGAAACAACCATGTCCCTAAACACCTAAGAACAACAAAAAAGACATTACACATTCAAACAATACTCACACATTAAATGCCAGTATGTTTCTGCACTGCTGTCTGTCTGTTTCCTTTTATTGTTATGTCTTTATCTACCTCCCCCCTCCCTCCCCCCTCCCTCTGTACCCGAGATCGCGTGAGGAGTTGACAGCAACTCTCCACCTCCTCCCCCACCACACACACACACACACACACACACACACACACACACACACACACACACACACACACACACACACACACACCTCCCCACTGCTCTCTCTCTCCCTGGCCATTCTGATTTATGCACATAAACAAAGATGACGTCAACTCTTCCTGACTCACACTCGGACACGGATTGCACACACACACACACACTTTATGAGGGTGTAACAGCCCCTTTTGCAGAAATGTGTAGCAGGTTTCTGGGATTGCTGACCTTATTGAACTGTCTGTCTGCTCTGTGCACGAGGAAGACAGACAGATACTTTATTCTCAAGGGGAAATTGTGTGTTTTGTTTTGACACTTTCTGAATGAGCAGTTTGAAACAAAACGAATGAGGCATGGAGATTGTAAAGGAGGGAGGGTTAACCACAGGCGCGTGAGGTTCAGGCAGTTCAGAGTAGCATCTTTAACACACACACACACACACACACACACACACACACATGCACTTGTTTATCCTCTTGTTCAAGCTGCTGAGTGTTTCTCATAATTCCACATATGCAGACATGTAGTTCCTCTTTCTCTTGTACGACATCCTTTTCCGGTTCACTCCTCTCTTCAAAAATGACATAATTTGTCGTATGTCTTAACAAAAAATCAAATAATCAGCTTCAAGGATTTCTTTCTTTCCACCCGGGTAGTCATTATGTTGTTTTCAAATGGTACTCTTTTAAACATTTGGCACATTTGACGTGTGTTCAGAAATGCTGCAGCAGCTCCGACAGCTGTAAATCTGAATCATCTGAAGCACTTTGAGGACAATCAGTCAAACTCACACTTTTAGAAGATGGATTTTCTTCCCGAGCTGCTGCTTCACATGCCAACAGGGACACAATGGAACAGCATTGACTTGCATGAAGTTGCAATCATGTGATGAGTCCATTATGTTGTATGAGCTGTTTGTAGGTCACGTCAATAAATGCGCATTTTTTAGCATCTTGGCTGCCCTAAAAAGGTCAGATATTGAATAATCCAACATGTTTTATTGTCTCGGCCAGAGGTAAGCCTGTGGTGAGATCACGCGTTTGGTCGCGTGAGTGTGTGTATCTGTCTGTCCACGGCTAAGCTCGCATACTACTGGACCCATCGGCCTGATATTTTTTGTGCTCATTTATGACTGTATGTCCAAGGACCTCTCGTGGTTGCGGTGATTCACACATTTTGAAAAGACTATCTTATAACGTCACTGACTCCTCACTCCTCTTAACCGGCCGGTAGGGGCCGCAAGTGATCAACTACTTCTTCAGTAGCGAAAGGCATTTTTAAGCACGATACAAGATGAATAAATCCCCGTTTAGTTTTTTAACTCTTCTTTGTTTCGGACAGGACAGGAGACACATATGGTAGCTATCTGCTCTTTACTGAGTGCACTTTTCCAGTTGGGACTAACCTTCTGTCTTTCTCTCTCACAGCGTGCTGCCCCGCACTGGCAGGACTGGAGAGACACCTGTCGAGGACTCTTCAACTTTATCACCCAGACTCTCAGCACTCTCTACAGGCTCACGTAAAGAGAGCCGCCTCACCTGCAACCACCGGATACCATGGCGACTTTATACATTCAGGACTGGGGCTAGTGTACGGAACAACCCCGACTGGTTGCTGCACTGTCGTCTAGTTGAACCTGGAGGATTTACAGGGCCTGAAATCCAAAACATTTTCTTGGAACAAAGAAGTTTAGGGAGGACAAGATCAGTAGCTGCAGATGTCGGTGCCACCTGTGGGCTGAATCAGGGTGCTGTCTGTGGAAACTGGACCCTGCCTGTCTGTCTGCCTGTCTGTCTGCCTGTCTGTCTGTGTGTCTGACAGTCTGCTGGTACAGACTGCAGCTGACGGACCGTCGACCACTTTCCTACCTGTATATTTTGTTAAACCCATTTGCTTTCGCTGTTTTTGTCTCGGGGCTCATCTCTTCAGTGTGTGTGTGTGTGTGTGTGTGTGTGTGTGTGTGTGTGTGTGTGTGTGTGTGTGTGTGTGTGTGTGTGTGTGTGTGTGTGTGTGTGTGTGTGTGTGTGTGTGTGTGTGTGTGTGAGAATATGGTACACGTGGGTCAAACGAATAGGTTGTCTACACTGAGATATCGTTGCAAAAACGTTTTAATCTACCTTTGAAAATACAGATATTTCCAAATTGGGCTTTTCACACCGCAGATGAGTCTGTTTGTTAGCGACCTGTGTTGGAAGTGAAAGTCTTCATCATCTTCTGCAGCATTTTCATTTAGCTGTAATATCAGCCACCATTCTTCTGGAAGATGTGTTATTTAGTTTTTTCTCCAAAATGCATGATATCCCTCCAATTCTTCCGTGCCTTTCAGCTCAGCGCTGCGTTGAGGCCTAATCTCCAAAAACTAGAACAATCAGTCCCACACACACGCACACTCTTCATGTGCTTTGTTTGCAAGTCATTTGCATTACATTCAAATGCTCCAGCGTCAGCATCGTTTAAGGTCACGTAAGGACAGAAGTAGCTAAATCTCCGCCTCACATTTTACCTCTGTACATTCCTCCGTTCTTACTGCCAGTGTTGGGAGCTGGCCGGGTCTCGTCCGTCTGTGTCGACAGTGTTTATAGATACTTGACCGTTTTGTAAATATTCTTTTGAAGATGAATCTTAACTAATACAAACATTTTGAAAAGTAATTATCAAAGTGAGAGAGTTCACTGTTCGGGAGATCTTTTTGTATTTCTGAGCGGCCGTTGGCGACAGCAGAGCGAGTCTGAAATTAAATCCAGT
Organism: Cottoperca gobio; assembly: GCF_900634415.1. Taxonomy (NCBI): domain Eukaryota; kingdom Metazoa; phylum Chordata; class Actinopteri; order Perciformes; family Bovichtidae; genus Cottoperca; species Cottoperca gobio. The sequence continues at coordinate 20,449,567 of NC_041367.1, read as the reverse complement.
GGATTTGAGATGGTATTCCATGAGTTAAAGAAAAATATATAATTTGGATCTTTTGATTGTTGAAAAGTATTTGATGATGTTTTGTAAAATGACCCCTTCGGTTGTGCGATTGCTTTCATTGTAGTTTGGGAGAAAATGCTGAATAGCTCATATTAAGAGCATAATTTATTTTTGAATGTAGCCGTTCTGTAGCTTCTTTTTTTGGTTTTCATTTTTTTACGTAATGTATTATTTATTTATTTTCTTACATTCCTGATCAAAACTATGAAGTACTAAGCTGTGCTTTAGTTGTAACTGTTAAAACAGAGATTGAAAAAGATGGGAGTCGATATACGCACCGATAGTGGATACATCACTTTGAAAAGCAGAATACAATTATAATTTAAAATGTTATCAGCTTTAGAAATCGGTACCTTTTGTCCACTGGATGCAACGAAAAACATGTCTCAATCATTTAAAACGGTACTATGCTTTAAAGCAATGGTCTTATTATTATTTACAACATGTTTGGGCATAAAGCACACAGAGCTTATTACAGTGTATTACAGGATGCCACAAACCTCTGCAGACACCAAAGTGATGTATTGTCTCCATGCGTGTATCAGATGAGATGGAAAAGAACCATTATTCTCCCTTTGTACACTTTAAAGCACAAAGAAGACACAATCAGACTGTGAGCAATACTCTACACTGACTGAACTGAAAAACCCGGTGTACATTTATATCCAAGACTGTGCTACTATAAAATATGCATCTATGTACTTTAACGTACTTTGGATTCAATTGCCCATTTAGTGGAGTATTTAAACTTTTATTTCAGGAAACATTTGACTGAAACATGGACCCTTATTGATCTATAACAATTAGGACGCCTCAAACAACTCAACAGGAAGTGATCGGCTGTGGTGGTTTTACTTTCTCTCACTTGGCCTCAGCTAAACTGTTTGGTATGTTTGTGGCACATGGGCCTTGTTTTTACATTTCTGAAAGCCTTGATGTATAAAGTGCTAATGATTCCTGTAGACGTTCAGCTAACATGATGCTAAGCAGTGAACAAACTACGCTGGCGACAGTAGACACTCGTTTACTGCTTGTTCATATTTTTAGATTGGTTTGCCAGCAGCGCTTTGTTTGCAACGTCATGTTGCGTAGTCCTGGTTCAGGGCTCGCCTCCCTCCCACCAACGACGCTCAGTGTCGGTCACATGCAGTTTGTTTTTGCTGTTTTTCAACTTTTTTCTATTGTAAACTTTCTACATGAATTTTGTACTTTTTTTCTTTTTTATATAATAAACATAAGCAGAAATATATTCACTTGTTTGGTGTTTTATGTCCTACATCAGATGCAGAAGATGTAGTGTGCTTTGTATGGATGTAAGACTCAATAAATTACATTGTATATTATAAGCACTAATATTAAATTTGTGTTTGATAAAATATGAAACCACTAACAATAAAAGCTTTTAGAGCTTTCTGTCTGTCTTACCATAACATCCTGCTTCATGCTGAGACGCTAATGTGAATAATTGAAACACTAAATTCATTCTGAGGGAAAATTAGTCCAAGAAGCTTCAGTAGTTTTAATAACATGTAATAGTCAATAATGTGTGATATTTAATATACTCAATCTGTTTTGTGTTGACACAGAACACTGTACAGTGAAAACGCTGAATGAACAGGTCGTTCTTAGAGGGAAAAAGTAGACCCCCAAGTTAACACATAAAGGACAGATTTATGAGACCCTTAGCATATAGTGAAGGAGAGAAGGGGAGAAGGGGAGAAGGGGGGGTATGCGCCTGTAGAGAGGGCATATGATAACCAAGTAAGCACCCCTCACACCGACTAGATAAGCCTTATGCACGGGGACGTCATGAAGACACAGGTGTTAGATCAAGAGAGAATGGGAAGAACACAGTCCCTTGATTTATTGTCAGGAGACTAACGATGGGAAATGGATGACCTTTAGCCTCAGTATCGTCATAGAGGTGTGGACAGATGTGTATAAGAGGAGAACACAGAATGTTAGAATGTATTGTTTACAGCCGGCTGTAAGTTGTTCTTATTTTCATGTAAGAATAAACTCTATTGTTTCCGACTTTGTTCTTCTCCAGTGAACTTCTTTTGAATCTGTTATAACTTTAAGACTAGAACTAGACCAGAACTTCAACAGCTTATTAGATTTGAAGTGTTTCGAGGAAGCGGTCCAGACTTCACCTCTGGACGGAGAAAGGACTTTTTCCCCGACAATGGCCTATCTTTACTAATATATATTATTGTATTATATCTACTGATGCACAGATGTATTCATCACTTTTAATGTTGAAGCTTGTAAAAGTGGAGCTAATGTTAACTACTTACTGAGTAGCTTGTGAATTTAGATCAATAACAAGTTTGATCTTAATCTATAGCATTACATCATCATTTATTAGTTGATTAAATGTTGTATTATTAATCTGAATCCACAAAGTAACTAAAGCTGTCAGATGTAGTTGACAACAACATTTGTCTCCATGGCAATACTCTAGTAAAGTAAAATTGTACTTAACTACAGTAGTTGAGTTAATAAACGTACGTTCCACCACAGTCATGTAAAGCAGGTTATCTCTGGAGACTCCCTTGTTAAATAAAGATAAATATATCAAATGAATATTTCAAGGATCTCAACCCCTGTACGTTGAGAGCCACAGAAGTAGATGATGACTAAGATTTGCTCAGGGACTAACTTCACTGTGGAAATGTCAGTTTGGGATGACGCTGCTCTCAGGCGAGCATTGGTTCAGAAGATGTTTACAGATGTTGGTGGCTCTCTGGGCATGCGTGACAGCGGATGGACAGACACCGCTGTGGTCTCCATCACATCTGGAGAGCAACACAGATTAGCAAACACGAGGTCAAGACCCTCGCTGCTCTCACACACACACACACACACACACACACACACACACACACACACACACACACACACACACACACACACACACACACACACACACAGACGCACCACAAGTGTTTACAATGATGGGCAACATGACAATCTGGTGCCGGAGCAGCATCAAAATACTCCAGAACATGTTTTGATGCTTTTAGAGAGGCCTTGAATAACCCTTGTATTACACGGTGGTTACAGTGTTTATCATTTATTCATTTTCTTGACACACATTGTGGCATTCGTAATACAGCAGGAATGTATACATTTTTCTCCACCACATTTACTTTCTCAATTATTTAATCATTGATTGTCTGGTTCGTTTGTTTTTGTTACAATTCTACAATTCTAATTAAACAAACACTAAATATAAGGAAGTGCATAGCTTGCAATTTAAAACAATGTGTGTGTGAAATGTTCACCGATGATCCTTATCAAATTTGATCTTTGACCTTTTATACCATTTTACTGACTTCTAAGTAATAATGTTTCTTATTTTCATATGAATAGAAGAAGTACATTTCCCTCTAAAATACACTGTAAAGAAAGCAGAAGACGGATCAAATGGAAATACTAGTACAAATTACAGTAGTTGTACAGTACTTGAGTAAATGTACTTAGTTACATTCCACCACTAATAAAGGCATAACAGTCAAAACGTAAGATTTCTGCTTCTGACTATGAAGAAGTAAACAAACAAAGAAAAATAATCGACAACTATTTTGATTATCGATAAATTGTTTTAGTCTTTTTCAAAGCAAAACTGTCAAACATTTGCTGCTTCCAGCTTCTCAGATGTCAGGATTTGATGTTTTTGTCAATATATAATATAATACATTGAATGTCTTTACACTGTAAGTTATCTAAGGATTCGCATGCTGTGAAAAATGATATTTATTTCACATGTTTTTGACACTTATAAGACAAAACGATTATTCAATTAATTGAAAAAAAGAATTAGTTAAAACCCCACTAATCTTTACATAATAAACAAAGGCAGGAATTCACCAGTTAATAAGGAATAGCAAGACCTCCTGGAGAGCCCACACACACACACACACACACACACACACACACACACACACACACAGACACACACACACACACACACACACACACTCACACTGTTACTGAGTCAACAGGCAGCATTTGGAGTAGATATCCTCACTTAAACTCTTCTGCAGAATGAGCCAATCATGCAGCCCTCAGAGCAAAATCAGGGATCTGATTGGTTGCAACAACAGACACTTGGTCTTTGCTGCTAAGTGGAGAGAGTGACCACACTGCAGGGGCACCGGGCTGGGATTTAACGCTGTGTGTGTGTGTGTGTGTGTGCATGTATGTGTGTGTGTGTGTGTGTGTGTGTGTGTGTGTGTGTGTGTGTGTGTGTGTGTGTGAGAGAGAGAATTTAAGAACAAGAGAGGACATGAAAGAAAGAGATGGAGAGAAAAATAAAAGAGGATGGGGAAAGATTCTAGCAGAGTCAGCATGTAGAGTGCATGTAGAGTGCATTGAATGTGTGTGTTGGCAGATAGGAGTTTAGGTTTAATTAAAGGGGCAGAATGAGCTTAAAGCGACGTCCCATAATTAATCTTCTTTCCTAATCCCAGGAAAAGAGCAGTGGCACCCTGCGCTGCCGAACAGCTCCTCTGGTTTCATTTAAAGACTCTTGTTTTGGTCGTCTATACTTCTAGTCAGCTGTAAACACCACCCAAAAGTATACTTGTGTTAATTATTATGTTGTGATGGGTATTATTCATTATTGTCTCTTTCTCTTCGTTCTCAATCCCTCTGTGTTGTTCTTACAATGAACCCAGTGTGTGAATAGAAACATTCTTATTATAATTTCTCAATAAATTGTTACACATTTCTGCTGCAGTGAAAAACCATCACAAGTACAAATCAGGAAATAAAATATTATATCTATTTACAGCAGGAATATATCAAGGGACAGGGAGTCACATTTATTTAGTCAGTTTCTGGATTGTTTGTGTTTTATACAATTAAACAAAATTAATTTAAGAGAAACACAACAAGTGCATAACTGGCAATTGAAAACAATTTGTTTTTGTTTGGAAAGTAAGAGTGATACATAAAATGTTATAGGAATATGTGATTACAGACCAAGTCTCCGATTATCCTGAACTAATTCTCACCTTTCAGTTAGAGAACTTTCTAACATGTTCCTATACCATTTTAACACATTTATACATCGACAAATGCTATACATATATATATATATGTATATATATACATATATACATATATAGATATATAGATATATAGATATATGTATATATATATATCTATATATATATATATACACACACACACTATATTATGCAATTTCTATTATATATTATATTATTGGATTGTCGTAGCTGAAGCATTACTGTTGGATAGTTAAAGCTGCAATCATGCATCATATTTTATAAAATGTAATAACATTTTGCTTATTAATCATTTTGTTTGACTGATTCATGTAATCTAATGACTGATCTGTTTTGGGTTTCATGTGGAGCAACACGTGTGTTCTGCAGTACATTGTGCTCATTTAAACTGCTACTCAGGAAAACGCTTTATCCTCCAATTTATCAAAAACATTTCAATTCAAAATCATCAAATCTGGAGATGGACAGGAAGTGGATGAAAAACTATCATGCGAAAAGAAACTAAAGCTGTCAGACAAATGTAGTGGAATAAAAAGTAAAATATTTACCTCGAAGTGTTGTGGAGCAGAAGTATAAAGTAGCTAAAATGGAAATACTCAAGAAAAGTACATCAAATGTGTACTTAAGTACAGTACTTGAGTAAATGTACTTACATCCCCCCACTGCAAAAGGAAATTCATTTCAGGTCCAAATTGTAGTCAGTATCTTTTCAAGGATCTTTCAAAGGACTCTTGGGTATAAACTTCATGTTGGACAAAGGTTTCAGCTTCAGCAGTTTATTGTGATGATGCAACTGTCTGCTGCGAGGATTCAAAATATAAAATGCTAAAGATTCAACACTATAAATGTGGAGAAACTCTTCAGATCACCATTGAACATCCATGAAATGTATGTGAATAAGATGAATGAACCTTTAATAGTTCACCCTCTTACACCTTCCCCCCTCAGTTTCTATAAATGGCTCTTGTTATATTTTGCTTCGTATGCTATGTTGGATTTTTATGCCAAATAAAAACGCTTCTTCACAATAAAAAGCTATTAACATCACATTGTTCTTATCAACATGAAGCTGAAGATATTTCAGTTTGTAAACTTAAAATCCACATCAGAATGACTCAGCAACCACAACGTGGCTGCTGTTGACGACATACAGCAGTCAACACTTGCAGAGGTTCGACTCAATCAAAATAAGCGTAATTGTTTCCATGTACGGTAAGACGCATCTCTGCAGTTCAGATTTGACAGGTTAAACAGGCTAAACAGGTTCAACCCCCTCCACACCCAGGGGCTGAGCTCAGACACGGGACCACACGGCTGGTTTTCCGCACTGCTCTGTTGTTCTGCTGCCTTGTTAGGGAGGAAGAGGACAGGAAATCCTTTGCGTTTGTCCCGAAGCTCATTTGAACGCTGCAATGTTTGGTTTGGTGAGTCACCTGCCAGCAGTGAGGTTATTACCAAATACAGTCATAAACTATGATAAGCATCATATGACTAACATCTTTCCCCTTCAGACTCTGATACTGACTGGCACTCTGATTTATTGCATTACAACCGAGATTCTCAACAACTTTGATTTAATGACTTAAACCCAAATTTCTCCTTTAGATTTAAGGCCACCATATATAAATTAAACATGTTTTAAACACATTTCTTTGTAATCCTTCTTGACATGTCTGAAAATATAAAAATGTAAAGTTTTTGCATATCTGCACATTAGTCAGCATTAGTTACTGATGCCCATGACACAAGGGTGCGTGGGGTTAGAGGTTCATGATTATTTTACTGAGTAAAACACATTTTGACTTTGATTTTCAGAGAAAAGAGAAACATTATTGCTGAAGTCCCAGCTTTGTTTTCCAATTTAGATTGAATTTCCCAAGCAGCACATGAATGCAGAATAATAATTAAGGCCAGACTCATTTTACTAAACAATGTTTTATTAGCAAATGTAAAAAAGAAAAATATCACTGTGTACTTGAGACCAAATGCCAAAAGATGGAACAACAGACTAATGTTATGACTGGTGGAGCAATAACCGATATAAATAATCTCACGGAACAAAGTCAGGAACGTTTGCTGGTCTTGAATTTGTGTCTAAAACTGTTTAGTTTGGTCCAAAGTAGTCGACCATGCCGTTGCCTTTACGCCCATCGAAGAAGAAGAAGTTCCTGTGTGGAGGGTCTCTTTGGGAGAGAGCCTGAAGGGAAAGACACACAAAGAGAAAACAAAGGACATTAAGGTCATATTGTGACAGTAGCACTGCTGGAACATCAGCTGAACATACTATGAACTAACAGATCACAGTTTGAACCTCTTCATCGTAACACTGAGTAGACTGCAGAGGGCCAAAGAAAAACAGACTCAATATTTAGAGCCCAACTGCACCGTAGTGGTTCAATAATGATCGGAGGGTCATTTATGCTGTTCTGCACCGGAACACTAATCCAAGTTCAACAGTATTCTCTCCTCTCGTGCAACACTGACATCCACTAAAGGTTTGAATCATTTAATTCTTCTTCTTCTCTTGGGGCCAAAAGATTTCAAATGTAAATAATACATTTGGTGTTGGAATGATTCTGTTTTTATCTCTGTTAAAAGAGCCATTGTTGAAGGGAAGAATAAAAGCATCAATACAGCCGCTGATTCCAAGCGTTTGAACGGCGGTGTATATAATCAAATAATCAGAAGGGACCATTTTAATGCCAGTTTTCCAGCAGACCCACACAACCCCGTCGGTCACAACTTGAAGTTCAGTCCATAAGGTGAGCTTCTCTGTGTGTGAGTGAAATCCTTCAGATTCAACCGGCGAGACGTCAGTCGGCCAGTTGCAGTGGGTTTCATCATCCTCTTAGAGAGGGCAGGTCGGCCTTGTGCCAGTATAATGCAGTCACACGCACGCAGTCACACGCACGCAGTCACACACACACACACACACACACACACACACACACACACACACACACACACACACACACACACACACACACACACACACACACACACACACGCACACACACTCCTGTTAACCTCAGTCTGAGGTCAGCTTGAACACAGCTCAGAAAAAAAGGTTTCAGGTCAGTGAAATCTTATTCAGGTCATGCACTGAAGAAAGAGTGCATTCTCTCTCTATATATACACACACACACGCACTGAATAATGATACAGTTTTTATGTTCAACATGAATTTAAACGACCTAAGTTACCATGCTGAGTCTGTGAATCCCATCCGATGAAACTAATGAACTTATACATCAAAGTCTAATTTAAAGACTTTTCATTACGTTTCCAGTCCTTTTTGCTGAAATTCCACAAAAACAAAGTCACCAAATTCAATCAGGCACATTTCATGGTTAAACACAAGATAAGAGGATTTATGTGTTCCTCAAGATCTTGTCAATTCAAGAATTCATGGTGAAAGTATGTGGGAAGGGATGTTTGATCTTTCTGTCAGTGACTGGATTATCATGAAAATGTAATCAATGATGCATCTCATGATTCTAAAAACTGTATTGATTAGCCTGACGGGGTCAACACAAAACTGGGCTGTCTGTGCATCAAGCATGCAGGATGCACACATAATTATATTATGAGTGGACTTTGTGTTGAGTTCGTATTTATACTGTAAATATTTAAAAAATGTTTAATATATATAGTATAAAAAAAAAATACAGTATATATAAAAAGATATTTATAAAGAAATATATAAAAATACAAATAAAGTATATATATATATATATATATATATATATATATATATATATATATATATATATATATTAAAATAATATTGGCGAATAGAATCATTTACCCAAAATCCTACATGAGTCGGGCTCTGAACTGTATTCTGAGGGAATACTATGTGCAAACAGTGTTGATGTAACTGTTCCTACGGTACCAATTATGGTGTTATACGAGTTTATTATGTTGTGTAGCTCTAGGATTTCTGCCAGAGCGTCACACAGAGCCTTGTTGTGGTCAGTGAAAATCACTTCTCCACAGAGCAGAGACGCTGCCGTCTTTCTGAAGCTGACCCAGAAACCAGCTGAGTGGCCACCTGTCAGCTGACTGAGTCCCTCACACACCACACTGGCCATCATTTACTACAGCAGTGAATACCTTAAGATGCCAGAGTCAATAACGTTCAGATCGTTTGATGGAGTTATGACGCTCCTATACGATTGTACGCATTTACAGAAAAGCGTCCTAATGTTTACATGCTTACCTTGACAACTTCCTGTCCCAGAACTCCTCCCACGACAGCGCACACTGGAGACATCTCAGAGAAGCAGTAGCTGAGGACAAACATGGAAACATAGAAGGTGTGATGTTGCTGAAAAACTGATAATATTTAAAAGTAAAACATATCTCCGTCTGGAGCCCTGTCAGTAAGTCAGCTGATGTGTTGTAAACTGTGTGAAAGTTATTCAGTCTCAAAACACTGTGACACTGGTTGGGCCACAGATGTACTGCCTCTGTCCGATCTCCACAGTGTGGATGTGAGAGTGGAGTAAATAAACCCACACCTGCATTACTTAGCTTATGATGTTTTTAGGTGGGCTAAAATAAGTTTTGCTGCTGCCTCCGTCCACAGCAGTACATCACTTTGCTTCTGGGATGGTACGCCTGTCTGTTTCACCAAACTGGATGTATTGCACTGTAAGTTTTTATTTGTTTACTTAACAGATAAACTAACCCACCTTCCACAGGTGTCGCCCACCAAAGAAAATTAATGAACCACGAGGAACATATGTATATTTAAACATATGTTAGATTGGCGATGCGAGGGTCTAAGGACAGAGGATGTCGTAACCTGTACAGTCTGTAAAGCACACTGAGACAAATGTATAATTTGTGACATTGGGCTATACAAATACATTTGATTTGATTTGATTGGTATTGTGTGTGTCGTGGGAGGGTAAGTGTTGCTGAATCCTGCGGTCGACGTCAGCGCTTTGGTCACTTGAATTGCACACAAGCCTATATTTCCTATCTGAGCAAATGTTCCATTCAGTGTTGCTTCTGTAAAATGAATGTTAAAGACAAGTGATGACGTTTTATACCTGATGAAGTCATCATTCAGGAGGTCACTGCTCACTGCCAGGGCCTCCAGGACGTCATCACGGATCTGTCTCAGGAGCTGACTGTCCTCTGGGAAGGCCTGTGGGTCGGGGTCACGGCCTTTGTCGGTACGAAACTTCAACAGAACTGTGGAGCCGGAGGGAAGGGGGGGAGCAGGAGGCAGGAGGAACATAAACAGAAATAAACGGCAGTTGAGAGGCTGGAAAACAAGTTTACAACATTTTTCTAAAGCAATATGTTCCGCATAATCTATTGCACTTTTGCCATTTATAATTTCATCACGCTTTCAAGAGACTTCCACGGTGAATTATCATCTTATGGAAAGACAACATCTTATCTCTGAAACAGGATAAGATCTGTGTGCGGTTGCACCATCAACCATTTCATCCGATTAGGCCTACGTTTCCCCCCACATCAAATTAAGAGCGTGCACACACAGACTGCAAAGACACACACATACACCTACACATGTTTAGTCAGGAAATATTAGGGTGAGAAAAAACACCCCTCTTTCCTGTGTGTAAGAGTCTGCTGCAGGACTGATGAAAAATCAGAAGCATGCCCTTTTCTTTGGTTTATTTGGTCATGACAAATATTTCAAATAACCGATGTCTTCAACTGTGCCACACAGACATCAACACATCGCCCACATATTTCCTGTTCGTCCATTAACTTAAAAAAACCACATGTAGAAGTCAAATCCTCCCACAGCCATTTCCACACACACACACACACACACACACACACACACACACACACACACACACACGGCGATGACTCACTTTCACACCTCAGCTCTGCACTTTAATCAGTGAAACTTTTGTTAGTAAAAAGTTAAAGACACAAATGCCATCACACTCGGGTGTGTGCCAGGCAGGACATCAAACAGAATTTCAGAACCGAATATAATAATGTGCACATGGAAGGAACAACGATAGTATCTCTTAACCTACAGATGATGTAATGATATGTAGTAAGCCTTCAGATTAAAGTCGAGGGGAAATATTCCAGATGGCCCTTTACGTCAAAACCTGCACATGGGTTTTATGTCCTTTCTAAAATTAGACAAGATAAGATATTAAGTGAGAGATAATTCTGATAAGTTCTATAATAACTGCCACTTTTTTATATTATTTAAAAACTTTTCTCAACTCTTCAATCTCTCTCTTTCTCACACACACACACACACACACACACACACACACACACACACGACTGTTCCTAGTCAGACAGGACGCAGTTGTAACAGAGGAAGAGCCACTTCCTCATCGGTCGCCCAAAACAACAACCGCTGGCTCCAATTATAGAAACAGCGAAGGAATAATAACACGGCCTCTTGTCTCACATGCACTAAATAAAACAACAACACCTAGGTGTGTTTCCACTCAGAACTCTGCCTGAAGACAGGGCGAGGCCACAGTGGGTTTCAGTGGGGGTGTTATTAGACTGAAGGTCACAACGGCCTGCACGCACACGCATACACGTTCCCATCAGTGTTTATTATATGTGATGTTTCTGGATTCATATTACTGCTGCATTAATGTGTGTGTTGCATGTTGCTGCTGCATTAATGTGTGTGTTGCATGTTGCTGCTACATTAATGTGTGTGTTGCATGTTGCTGCTACATTTATGTGTGTGTTGCATGTTGCTGCTGCATTTATGTGTGTGTTGCATGTTGCTGCTGCATTAATGTGTGTGTTGCATGTTGCTGCTGCATTAATGTGTGTGTTGCATGTTGCTGCTGCATTAATGTGTGTGTTGCATGTTGCTGCTGCATTAATGTGTGTGTTGCATGTTACTGCTGCTGCATTAATGTGTGTGTTGCATGTTACTGCTGCATTCATGTGTGTGTTGCATGTTGCTGCTGTAGATGTTTAAGGTTGTGCTCATTTAAACTCCTTTATATCCTGTTGGTAGTTTAATCTACACAAAGCATCATATTCCATAAGATCATCATGTTTGTAGCGTCTCTGTCCTGTGAGAACACATGTCTCTGAAAAGTCAACTCTTCATGAGTTTCTCAGAAAAACATTTTACAGCTGATCCAGGAGACTTTTTAAATAGTTTTAGATTAAGAAGTAGGAGAATGAAGGATACATAAAGGAACATTTCATCCTTTAATTTATCACAAACATTCTAAATCAACACATCTGGAGATACATGGTTTTCACTGCACAGGACGGGAATGATAAATTGTAATCTGAAAAGTAACTAAAGCTGTCGGACAACTGTAGTGGAGTAGAAAGTTGCATTGAATGGAAATACTCAACAGATAAATGTCTCTCAGCCAGTCATTGTTGTTGAGATATTTCAATTAAATCAGCTTCAGGTGAGTCAGTCATGAAAGAGTTTTTGGCAATTCATAATCTTAATTGAACTAAAGAAAATAAAAATAAATAAAATCGACTGAAGAAATCTTTGTGGACTGAGAGAGGCCTCTCCTTCTGTCCTTATAGTGAACATATTGTGGTGTGTGCCATCAAGGGGTAAAGCCTGCAGCTTACAATATGCCTTCCAGGTCCTCAGATGTTCAGTCATCGGCAGACAGATGTTTTTAATACTTTCTCATCACCCGTCATATCCGATTTAAAATTGAGTACTTATAGAAGCGTTTTCATTCTCCCTCCAGTTAACAACTTCTTCAACATGTAATGACCTTATAACATGTAGTAGTTTTGTTTTGTTAGATGTACGTTTTGCAAAGAAATTAGTGAGGAATATTATACATTTGATAACACTTTAAAATAGGATGATATATACTCGCAGAACTAAAATAAAAGGTTGTATTTGTGACGTATGTATCCTTCCAAAGTTTAACTGAATTTCATTATTTACTACATTTATATTATATATTTTCATAAATGAAGTAAATAAATCAAATAAATCAATATATCTAATACCCATTCTCAGGTTATTTCCTGCTCTTCTATGCTTGTCGTCATGCGGTGTAGGTGTCAGGCTGTTCTCTCTTCTACGCTCAGTGCACATGACTGGCCATGGAGAGCCTGTGATGGAAACTAGCATGTCGTGTGTGGAGGGTGCAGGGCCAGGTGACGGGAGGGGTAATAACAACTCTTAAGAAAAGGTCATCAGACACCGTAAATAAACTGAAAAACAGGAAGGTGCATTTAAGATTTACTTAAAGGGTCAAAATGTTCCCAAACATTTCACAGATTGGATGTTATTATTCATGTGCAACTCAGCGTCTCAATATTATTATTATTCTTTTTCTTAAATCAGATTGTTGATTGAATTTGACAAAATGTGAATTTGTAAACTTTGTGAACATCTTCTGGCCAAGCTTCACATTCACCAGTCCGCCCTTCTCTCTAGAATGACATTTATTCAATGCAAATTATTTTCCGTACACGTGCAATGATAGTTCATCAGCTACATTAGAACCAGTGACTTTGCATGTTCATGGAATGTGTTTCAGTCTTGCTGCGGGTTCCAACGCATTTTCAGTTTCAAATTTCTATTCTTTTTTTAGAGCTTTCAGAATTCTTTGATCAATTCTCTGTACGGAAATTCAGCTTGTGTCCGGCCTCCTACGCAGAAATGTCAGAAGACGGCTTGTGCACTTTACCGCTCAACTGATAGTTGTGTTGAATAGATCACTTTTTACACAACATTTAAACTGATAACTAAACAATCTGTTGTTGTTTCTGACAAACAAACTAAGGCTTTTTGAATTCACAGAGAAACAGCTAATTTGCACATTTAGAACCTGTTACCACTAAAACTTGAGTACTTTTACTTTATAAAACGACACTTTTGGTACCTTGAAGCAGAAAGTAGTCCACTGGTGTTCGCTTCATCCCGGCTTTGGCCTTCTCGGTTGTCCAGTCGACCTCCAGAGCCTCCTTCAGAGTGCAGAAACTGGCCGTCTGATTGGTTAGAGAGTTTGAAGTAATGTCAACAGGAAGTGAATCTGAGGTGTATTCATTCATTCTTTGCTCATCTTTAGGATGAATACAAGTAATGTGTGGTGGTCTTTTGATTAGGGAATGTTTTTTATTTGTGTGGGTTCTATGTACACATCAGCATGCTGATACAAACTAGGAACAACAGAATACAGATACAGAAAGCGGTACACAAGAAAGATTGAATTTCTTTATGGAAATGTGAGAAGACAACCAGACCTCACAAATGATCAAAGTGTTCTTTTCATTTTGTGTAACAATTTGTTTCACTCCTCCCATCTTAACATTTCTTTGAAACAGCCTCCATTTAAAGGAAGTCATTGTATTCATCACACATATAGTTGTTCCTTTCAGCCAAATAGATGTAAATCACCTTTATGACAGTTCTTTAATTGTGTAAGCTGGAAAAATGCAAACATTTTTTCTTAATGATCTGGATGAAGATACCGTCGTTTACCTTTTTCACCATGGTGGTCTCGTTGGGGTCGACTTTGGCTTTCTTTGCCTCTGGCCCGTCGTTAGAAGTTCCAGTCGGTTTAACCCGTTTGGGTTTCTCCCTAAAAAGAGAAAAAGATCTTACTAATTGAGAAACACAACAGTTGGTATTACATTAGATATCAAGCTCACAAAAAGGTTCATTCTGTCCATTACACACACAAGCAACCTTTTCATTCATTCTGCAGCGTAATATAGTTTGACCCAAAGAGAATTCATCCTGCCAACAACAACAACAGTTCTACTTGTAAAATGCCACGAAACTGGTCTGAGATCATAATCCATCCATCCATCCATCCATCCATCCATCGCTTATATCCGGGATCGGGTCGCGGGGGCAGCAGCTCCAGTAAGGAACCCCAATCTTCCCTTCTCCGGGCCACATCCTCCAGCTCCGACTGGGGGATCCTGAGGCGTTCCCAGGCGAGTGAGGAGATATAATCTCTCCACCGAGTCCTGGGTCTTTCCCGGGGTCTCCTCCCAGCTGGACGTGCCTGGAACACCTCCCTAGGGAGGCGCCCAGGTGGCATCCTTACTAGATGCCCGAACCACCTCAACTGGCTCCTTTCAACGTAAAGGAGCAGCGGCTCTACTCCGAGTCTCTCACGGATGGCTGAGCTTCTCACCCTATCTCTAAGGGAGACGCCAGCCACCCGTTTGAGAAAACCCATTTCGGCCGCTTGTACCCGTGATCTCGTTCTTTCGGTCATGACCCAGCCTTCATGACCATAGGTGAGGGTAGGAACGAAGATCGACCGGTATATTGAGAGCTTTGCCTTCTGGCTCAGCTCTCTTTTCGTCACAACGGTGCGGTAAAGTGACTGTAGTACCGCCCCCGCTGCTCCGATTCTCCGGCCAATCTCTCGCTCCATTGTCCCCTCACTCGCGAACAAGACCCCGAGGTACTTGAACTCCTTCACTTGGGGTAATAGCTCATTCCCTACCCGGAGTAGGCAATCCACCGGTTTCCTGCTGAGAGCCATGGCCTCAGATTTGGAGGTGCTGATCCTCATCCCAACCGCTGCACACTCGGCTGCGAACCGATCCAGTGACTGTTGAAGGTCACAGACCGATGATGCCATAAGGACCACATCATCTGCAAAGAGCAGGGATGAGATCCTCAGGTCACCGAACTGCAACCCCTCTCCTCCACGACTACGCCTCGATATCCTATCCATGAAAATCACGAACAGGATTGGTGATAAAGCACAGCCCTGGCGGAGGCCAACATTCACGGGAAACGAGTCCGACTTACTGCCGAGTATCCGGACACAACTCTCACTTTGGGCGTACAGGGATTGGATGGCCCTCAAAAGTGACCCCCTCACCCCATACTCCCGCAGCACCTCCCACAGTATCACCCGGGGGACCCGGTCATACGCCTTCTCCAGATCCACAAAACACATGTAGACCGGATGGGCGTACTCCCAGGTCCCCTCCAGGATCCTTGCAAGAGTAAAGAGTTGGTCTTTTGTTCCATGACCAGGACGGAATCCGCATTGTTCCTCTTCAATCAGAGGTTCGACTACCGGCCGAACCCTCCTTTCCAGTACCTTGGAGTAGACTTTACCAGGGAGGCTGAGAAGTGTGATACCCCTGTAGTTGGCACACACTCTCTGGTCCCCCTTTTTAAATAGGGGAACCACCACCCCGGTCTGCCAACCCCTAGGCACTGTCCCAGACTTCCACGCAATGTTGACGAGGCGTGTCAACCAAGACAGCCCCTCAACACCCAAAGCCTTCAGCATTTCTGGACGGATCTCATCAACCCCTGCGGCTTTGCCACTGTGGAGTTGTTTGACTACCTCAGTGACTTCCATCAGGGAAATTGACGATGATCCCCCATCAGCTTCCAGCTCTGCCTCAACCATAGAGGGTGTGTTAGTCGGACTCAGATCAGATGATACGATTACGAAATCGATCATTGACCTTTGGCCTAGGGTACTCTGGTACCACGTGCACTTATGAGCATCCTTATGTTCGAACATGGTGTTTGTTATGGCCATTCCATGACTAGCACAGAAGTCCAACAATAAACGACCGTTCAGGGTTTAGATCAGGGAGGCCCTTCCTCCCAATCACGCCTCTCCAGGTGTCTCCATCGTTTCCCACGTGTGCGTTGAAGTCTCCCAGCAAGACTACGGAGTCCCCTACTGGAGCCCCCTGCAGGGCTCCATTCAGGGTCTCCAAGAAGGCCGAATACTCAGAACTGCGGTTTGGGGCATAGGCACAAACAACAGTCAGAGTTTTCCCCCCCCATAACCCGAAGGCGTAGGGAGGCGACCCTCTCGTCCACCGGGATAAACTCCAACGTAGCGGCGCTCAGCCGGGGGCTAGTGAGTATCCCCACACCGGCCCGACGCCTCACACCTTGGGCAACTCCGGAGAAGAATAGAGCCCAACCCCTATCCAGGAGTACGGTTCCAGAGCCAAGACTGTGCGTGGAGGTAAGCCCCACCAGATCCAACTGGTAGCGATCCACCTCCCGCACTAGTTCCGGCTCCTTCCCCCACAGAGAGGTGACGTTCCACGTCCCCAGAGCCAGCCTCTGCTGCCCGGGTCTGGTCCGTCGAGGTCCCTGACCATCACTGCCACCCGTGTGACAGCGCACCCGACCCCAGCGGTTTTTCCCATGAGTGGTGGGCCCACAGGATTGATGGATGGGAGGCACCACGTAGCTTCTTCGGGCTGTGCCCGACCGGGCTCCGTGGCAAACCCGGCCACATGAGATCATAATTCAAATTCCAAAATATTATCAATACCACCATGAAAGATTGGAATTAGTTTTTGAATTACACAGACATTTAACTAAACCATACTCAAATCAACACCACTTCTATAGGGCGTGGGGATATAAACATAGGCATTTACTAAAACTGTATCGAAAGCAACGTTTAAGTAATGTTGTTAGCATGGATGTGCACAACAGAATCAGAGCAGAGAGTAAAACTCTGCAGCGCTAACACTGCACCGTAGAGCTGAGCAATTTGTGAACCAACATGAATCTGAGGCGGAAAACAATCAAATGTGCTGTAGAAACGACAGCTACAGTACTACTGGTATTCTCTTTTGGCTTTTCCCTGCAGTGTGACTGACGCAGACCGCATCCTGTAACTATGAATAAAGTTAGTGGAGTTAAATTATTAAGGAGCACAGTGAATATTGTATTCCCCACGTCCCCGTCCAGTTAATCTTGTCTGAAAGGGGTTTAAGTCATGGGACCATGTCAGAAATATCATGATATTTTTGTCCATATCGCTCAGCTCTACTGCAGTGCTCTCCAGCATCTTATACCGCAGCATCTCCCGCATGTGGAGAATGTAACACCACTTACTCAACATAGTTGTGCTCCTGTCCGAGGTTGCTAAACATGTAACCATAGTAACCATAGACGTCCCCACAGAAGACCTTGATGTTGTGCTGAGAGCAGAGCCGGTCGACCCGCACCATCAGGTCTCTGGAGCAGCCTGTCAGACACACCTGAGGGAGGAAAAACACAAAGAGTTGCAGTTCTGAGTCAGAGAAGCTTCCTGCTGGTCAAATGTATTACCAGTAATGATGAACAGCAACTGAACCCTTATGCTGCAGGTACACCATCAAATGTCCATCCTTTTACAATCACTCATTTATACAGTAACAAACTCAGAACATGTATAAAAAATTAAAAAAACTTTAAAAAAACTTACATTTATTTATAGATAGTCTTTATTAATGCCGATAACCAAGATATATAAAATAAAAATGAAACATTGATGAAATGTTAATAACACACATATGATATTGTGTAAATAATCCAATATTATAGAATTTTAATTATATAGATTGTTGTAATATATATATATATATATATATATATATATATATATATATATATATAAATAAATGTGCAATAATCAATTGTAAACCAACCTAAAGGGGAAAGGACAGCCCAAGCAAACATTGGGGGAAAAGGCCGAATACCAGCATTCTGAGAGATGAAAAGTGTAAAGAGAGTCTCACAGTTCATACTCGTAAAAAGGAAGATTTATGGGGCCCTTTATATGATAGGGAGAAGAATAGCAGGCCCGGCCGGCCTGTCAAAGCAGAATATGCCAGCAGAGATACATATAGGGGACAGAACTGGCAGATTCCAGATAAAATTAAACTCTATTGTATCAGACTTCCAACTTCTCCAGTGATTTTCTTGTTCCTGACTGGAACTTTCGGTTTTGACCAAGTATTACTCTGAGACAGAATTCATTTTGATTGGTGAACAGTTTAAATAAGTTAAAGTGAATATTAGTGGTGGGGATCCAGTCTTCTTCAGAACCTGGCCACAATAAGATATTGTGATGATATTGGCCACGATAATCGTGTAGTAAAAATCTGATATTGTGACAGCTAAACGAGGATTTAATCCAAGAAGATTTTTTTTTTAAAGTAACGCAAATAGTGTTTGAGCGGCCCCATCCAAATAAAGCAAACAAGTGCCACATTTGTTGTAAACTAGGATTACCACCTTGCGGTTGTTCTTTGTCAACCCGTCAAGTTGCAGTTTACATCCATGTCGGTCCAAAATGTCATCAACTTCATCATTTTATCCAAATAGACATTTGTGAGAAATTGTCATAATTAGCTAATGAATTCTTGAGTTATGGCCAAAAACATGTTTTGTGAAGTCAGTTATTTTTACCACCAAAATCGAATCAGTTCGTTCTTGGGTCCAAGTGGACGTTTGTGCCTGAAACGTGTCACCCGAAAACATAAAGCCTCCAGCCTCGGCTATCGCGGAAGCATAAAAAGTAAAAAGGAAATTGTGCTCCACAAAGATCCCAGTTTATTTTGTTCCTACAAATATTTCACTGCTACACTGTATGTGCAGAGATGGACTTCTGCATGCACCCCTTCCTGTAAACAAGTCCTATTTACTGAAAGATTTGATTTGAGCTCCACCTTTACGCTCTAAAAATTCAAATGTATGAAACTGAACTCCCACTGTGTTAATCTGTCAGACACCTTCTCCTCCTCCACCACTCTGTTTGTGCTGTTGTTTGCTCATTTTCATTCATATTAACACAACACTAAAACTGCTTGCAATAACAGAAAATATCTAACGATATTGTTGTCTTGCTCTCGATCCCTAAGGGACAGACAGACATATTTTATTTGGCTTCAAAAACAAATCCATCAGTAACTTTCAGCCGCCTGCTTAATTCTTGAACAGTGGCTGATCTGCTGCCAAACTGACCGAGACACACCTACTGTAGCAGCCACAGCAGCATTTAGCGATAGTTCACCTCCCTAAGACCAAATAATAATAATAATAATAATAATAATAATAATAATAATAATACAATTATTGAACAATATAAAAATCTGAACCCGACAGCAGTTATCGGCTCGTCTGTGCAGCCCTGGTGGAGCAGAGGAGTTGAGCTTTTTACAGTTATCAGTTGTTCTTCTGCTGTACGTCATCCCTCAGTAAGTAGGCCTCTTATATAAACGCTGTGAACACTCCAACTGCTCCACTTTTTTCATCTTCCAACTGAGCCGCACAGATACATCCCTGGAACTAGATAAATGTGATGAGTGGTCGAGAGCAGAGGGAGAGAGACGCCCCTCCGTTTTCCATTTTTTATTTTATCTCAAGCTTTTTTAATTGTCCTGCCGTCTCGTCTCCGACCCTCTCATCCTCCCTCCCTCTGTCCAACTAACATCCATGTCATCTCGCTCTCACTTCACCATGTCCAACTACTATTTTCCTACGTCTTCCTCCCTCCCTCCCTCCCTCCTCCTCCTCCTCCTCCTCCTCCTCCTCCTCCTCCTCCTCCTCCTCCTAACCCTCACTTGGCACCCCCAGAGGGAGAAAGACTGCCGGCAATTCAGACACAACAGGAGGGGGACTAAGTCTCTGTCATTCTTCTGATGGTGTTCAAATACATGCAGTAGTGATACAACTTGAGATCCAGCCTGTGTGTATCGCTGCCTGTGGAAATTAATGCAACAATACATTCATCCATTGTGTGTGCAACAGTGTAGGAATCTTAGGCTTTCTTCCATGCTATACCACACAATGCAGCAGGATGTAAAAGACCTCATGGCTCATAGTTATTGCTTCATCTAATTGCTTCATCTAATTGCTTCATTTCTGATTCAGAGCCAACGTCCTAAAATACAGAGCAGCCAAAAAAAGATCTTTGTAGTTACTCAAATTTACCATCATAAATTACATTTAGTTCAATTTTATTAAGCTGCTGTAAGGTGCCCATATGTGTTTATCATTTCTCTTCCAGGTCTGTCTTTTCAGCAAAGTATCACATGAATGCAAAGCTTTTTATATTAGCCAACCAAAAAGCTCATTCTCCACCCACTGCTGTAAAGCCTACAGGACCATATAAGGTAAACGCAGACTTTCAAACAGCAACTGTCCTCATGATATAACAAAGAGGCTAACTATACCACAAACCAGTTCTAAGTAAGACAGTCGAATCAAGACAAAAATCTAACCATTACTATTCCCTGAAGAATACAATTCCGCTGGTGCCAACAGTGCAGCACTTTATAGAAATCATGCAGTTGTTTTGGTCCTACAGCCTGACGGAGCAGAACAAGGAGCGCTTCATGTACGATGTGGGCTACAAGAGTGGGCAGACGTGAGTGACACAAAACTGGGGGCTCATAATCGTTTAAAGCAGGGGTGGGGAACCTCTGGCCTCCGGGCCGTATACGGCCCGCGAGACCATTTGTCAGGGCCCCTGAACACAACACGAGCGGAACGTGTCATCACGTGGTCACGTCATGTCAAAAAACTTTTAAACGAGACGGTCATTGACATCAGTGAACGCAGCGAGGCGAGTGTAAAACAGAAAAAGCTGGATGCAGAATGTCGCACTTTCCAGGAGAAATAGACAAACGATTATTTCTTTGTGGAAGTAAAAGGCCAGTGTTCCTAGTTTGTGCGGATGTACTTGCGGTGATTAAAAATTATCTCGAGCATCATTACTGCACGAAACATGCTGAACTGGACGAGCCGAAAGGACGAGTGTGTTTGGATAAAGTCAACACTCTTCGGCGGAGTTTGGCCCAACAAGCAGCTCTGCAGAGAGTAACATAACAACATGGAGAGATAGAGAGGTAGACCACCACACCAAGAACAGGCTGTTCCACCACTGCTGTGCAATTATCACTGCCATGTGCAATATTTACTTTATTTGCCTATCAACCTCTTGGTACTTACCGTAATTTCCGGACTATAAGCCGCAACTTTTTCCCCATTTTTTGACCCTGCGGTTTATATAACGGTGCGGCTTATCTATGGATTTTTACAGCTAACAGCCACTAGGGGAATTCCTAAATCTATGGATTTTACAGGTTACAGTCCACCGGATGCCGGAAAAGAGAGTGTTAAAACATCCACGATCACCAACGGGTTCCGAAAGGCTGGAATGCTGCGTGATGAAGAGGAGGACGCCGCCACAGCTGAGGCCTTTCAGAGGCTGTTCGATTCCGACAGTGACGAAGAGGAGTTTGTTGGTTTTGAGAGCGACATCGAAAGAGAGAGGAGAGTGGCTAACGAAGCCACCCTGAGCCTGTTCGTTTCCGACACTGAAGATGAGGACTTTGGTGGTTTTAGTACGCAGGAAGAAGACGAAGATGAGGATTAATGAATCCCCTCTTTGCACGAACCCTTACATATGGTAATTAAATATTAAAAAACCTGCGGCTTATAGTCCAGTGTGGCTTATATATGTACACATCAGTCAATTTAGCTTCTGCGGCTTATATTCAGGTGCGTCTTATAGTCCGAAAATTACGGTATATTATTTTTTATTCTATTTAATTATGGTGTACTGCCTTTTTACTTCACATGTTCTTTTGCTGTGACAAGATACATTTCCCCGTTGTGGGATTAATAAAGGATTGTTGTTTTCTGATAAAACAGAAAGATACATGGATAAAAAAGTTGCTTTTTGCATAAAAGAAAAGTGAAATGAATGGGCTGTGTCTTAAAAACATTTTGCAGAGGTTATGAGTTCAATAATTAGTATGGTCCTCGAAGGATGTTGTAAAAAAGAAATGGTCCTTGATAGGAAAAAGGTTCCCCACCCCTGCTTTAAAGTATCCCAGGAGGAGGTACATCTCTAGCAAACATATGCTAACATTTTTCAACATCTGATATCAAGAAAAGCCAGAAATGCTGTACTAGTAAAAGGAATACTTCACCCAATAAATGATCATTTGTACATCAGTTTCTCACCTGTGTTACCTTGAATTATTTAAGAAAGCTTTGTTTTTCACACACGCCTCCACAGTGAATGAAGAATCAAAAAACGGAGTAAAGTCTTGATGAATTGAAGTAAATTGGCACCGGCTTTAACAACAGAAAAACTATATCAAAACATGCAGTTTACAAACTCGTGCAGTATAATCCAAGTCTCATGTATCCAGTCTGCTCACTACTTCTCAATCACATGCATTTTCAGTCTGGACTTGTACGGACGAGTACCATGCAGTGCAAGCATGACTGTTTATATGGAAGTGTAATAAACAGTAAGGTTTTAGCGAAAATGCATTTATTTGGGAAGTAGCAAGATTTTTCTGTTTTTCGATTCTTCGTTCGCTGCATGTGAGAACAAGTTAGTTTCTTTCAAGAATTGAAGGTAACACCGGGTGAGTCATTGAGATACAAATGGTCATTTTGGTAGAGAAGTTTTCCTTTAAATCAAATCATCCCGCTATCGCTCTAAAATATCCCATTTATTTGTTGACACTTGTTTAGATTTGAATAGAGCGGTCTTTCAGTTACCCAGTCTATGTTTACATTTCTTGAATAAACTTAAATTTCAACTCACCGCATCGAATTGCAGAAAGAAGTCATCTGGTTTGTCTTCGACTCTGTCTTGGTCTGCATGGACTTTCACCATTGGGTTGAGGTTCTGTCCTCGCTCCAAAGAGGCCTGGGCTCGATTCTGACCCTGAGCGGACACTGGAACCAGGAACTGAGCTCGACATGACTCCTCCGACACCTGGTGGACCGGGGACACAAACAGCAGGGTGAGGATTGTGCTGGATGCGATTTAGCAGGAGATAATGTACACTGGGTGGAAATGTATCTACACTGGAAATTCTGCGTTTCCATTATTTTACAAAATATATATTTTTAGATTAATCAATTACAGAACCACAGAGAGCAAAGACATGCATGTTGTAAATAATCCCTTTAAAAATGTGATATGAAGCCAGAAATAGATTGTGCAATGTTACCACAATAAAAAACAACATATAATATAATAATATAATATAATAAAAACTAGCTTGTTTCCTTACTCATTACGTTGACACAAGCACCATCTAGTGGACATGCAGTACACATGCAATTACTGCAAAGACGGAAGCTGCCACATTAGGCCATTTATTCCATTATTTATATAGGTTATAAATATATCACACAGATGTTTAGTTGATGCCAGAAAATAAAGATTTCTTCTGAAACCCAAGTCCACTCTGTAGGCGACAGTGATTTATAATGAGGACAGGGAAAAGAGCACTTTAGCATGTTTTTGTGTGTGTACTTTGTGAGCAAGTGTACCTGTTCATGGTCCAGCAGAGTGAGTCCTTTAACTCCAGCCAGGATTAAGTTCTTGGCCACTTCAGCCCCCAGACCACCTAAACCTGCCAGGAGCACACGGGACCCTCGTAATCTGTAAAAAACAACAACAAAAACAACAGACATGCAGACTGAATGTCATACTGATACAAATCGGAGGTGATTTTGTGATGTATAGGTTGTGTTTGTAATGAATTAGTTATTACACATTTGTTCTACCTGCAGGTCTCATTAAAAATAACTTTGCACTAGAGCTGTTTATATAAACGTGGAGAGACAAGTTCAGCAGCAACAACAAACAGGTATACTAAAAATAAACGACTATTACAATCAGCAAAATGATCAGAGTTTAAACAATCTTTGACTGAAATTAAACTTTTGTATTTGAGTATTTTTACAGTGTGGTATTAGTATTTTAACCTAAAAAGGAACAGTTTCAAGGCATTAGTACTTTAACCTAAAAGAAACATTTGGATTGTTCAATGCATGATTTGTATTCGTAGTAGAGTACTTTAACAGTGTGGTATTAACGTTAGTACTGTTGACGTCACTTAAGTAACGTTAAAGGATCTGATTCTGAATACTTCCTCCACCACTGACATTGCAAAGATCCCGACCTGAAAGTGGCAATATTCTCCGTGAGTAGTCCCTACACTGCCTACTAAAATAATCATTAAATCTTAAATCAAAGACTTTGTTCTAACGAGCAGAAGTGCATCAAGTCAAACCGGCCGCTGCAGCGTTTAGCCTGGCTCGCTAACTGAGCTAACTGACCTCTTCTGGGCATCCAGCCCCCACAAACGGATCTGGCGGTCGTACTGTGCCGCCTCCTCCTCGCTGATGACCGGGTCCTCCTTCTCGATCATATCGATCATTTCTGGACACTCTAAAGACGGGGATCACGGTGTATATGAGCTTTTTTTATGCAGCTACAGCTACAGATGTTAATGATTCAAATGCCGCGACAGTCGCGCTGAATGGGCGCTGGATGATGACGTCACTAGAACAAAACAATAGATGTGTTTTCTCGCATTTTTATATAATCCATTTTTGAACATTTGCTTTTTATTTCTCAATTTGTTTATGTAGTGAGGTGAATCCTAACAACCTAACACCCCTATTTTACATTAGACATTTCTGAGTGTTAGTTTAAAGGTTTATATTTATTTGTAAAACTAATTTCAATCTCTAACTCAAACGTCGACGTTGCTGGCTCGTAATTTATGCATCGGCAACTGAACTTTAAAAGCCTGAGTGTAAAGCTTTTGTTCTACTTTTTTTTGTTTTACTTTATCACATAGCCTAAGGTTTTTCTTTTATTGAAAGTATTGTTTAACATACAACAAAAAATAACATACATATGAACCCACACGAGAGGTTTACTTAACCAGGTATAATATTAAGGAGTTTGCATACATTGCATAAAATAATAGTTGTGTTTTTTAAAACAGGCTTTTAAATGTGAGATTATTTGAAAATAAATGCTTAGATCTATTTGTTTAAATGTAATAAGATGGAAAACATTTTTTTAGAATTGTATTTTATGAATGTGCAATTTGGCTAAAATAATCAGCAAATAAATGACATATTAATTGCTGGAGAAATTAGGATTGTTGAATATTAATAAAAAATCGTGGTCTTTTAGTAAAGTTTTCTTACCAAGAAATGTATTAAGATCCAACTGAAAATTAGCCCAAAATATTGTCAAATGTACACACTGAATAAACAAATATTCTAGCATTTCCACTCGCCTTTATAATTACAGAAGGAGCATTTGTCTTATTTATTACACAATTACAAATAAGGGAATTTCTTTTTTAAGATTTATGTAAGATTTTAAATAACTGTTTTTTTAAACATTTAAAATATAGAGTAAAAACAGCAATCCATGTTCTACGATCAAGAGCTCAGTCTGTGCACATTTAATAGGCATGTTCTTAAAATTGAGTGTCTGATGAATAAGTTGTTTAATTTTTTTTGTCAAAGATGGAAATGCCATCAACAGCAACCAGAACCACTGGAGGTGATGGTGGAGAAGAGGATGCTGCAAAATCAGTTTTTCATCATGGAACAAATGAGAATCTAAAATGTAAAAAAGTGCATATATATGTATACCTATCATTATACATATTTATTTACTACATTGCAGTTTACATTCAGTTTTTTCATTTGCAATTACAGTCTAAAGTATATTACTTCATTGTATATTTATTTATAAAATTTAATTTATTTAATTTAATTCATTTAAATTCAACCCTTAATTTAACTATCACGATTTGGATTCTAATTTTGCTTTTACTTGTATGATTTTCCTTTTTATTTATATACATGCATGGTGGGAGCCTCAGATACAAGATTGTCATTGTCAATGACTGCTTCTCTGTAATTGTTATGCATATGATAAATAAAGAACTTTAAGAAACAGGTAATAAAACAGTTGGTAAAGCTATGTAAATGAAAGTGACAATATAAAAGGTAAAAGACAGCATATACGTAAATGTTTTAGTCCATAGTAATCCTTTAAATATTCTGTAAACCAAATCATTATATGCTCTGCAAGTGCACTAGCGAGTCAAACTCGGGGGCTCATTTTACCCAATGTGAACCCCATTCGGTAATTTTCGTGAGAAGCGTACGAGAACGTCATTCGTCATGATGTCACCCTCGGAGAATTCCGCCCCCTTTCTCTTAGGAGAAGACTGTCGGCCATTTTAAGTTTATCAGTCGTCATTTCACATCGCAACTGTAGGACGGAGAACGTCAGGACTCAATTTCATCATATTTCTCTTACAACTGTAGTGGAGAATTGCCTACTATGAACTGAAACTCTTCCTAAAATCAAATCAAGTAGATAATAGTGAAGTGACGCATAAGCCAGTAGATTCCAGTGTCGAGTTGTAATTTTTTGCACCTCAATGTAGCTAGAGGAAATGGCTGTGGAAAGCATGACTGTCCATCCAAACTCCCCAACTACCAACCACGAACACAACAGTCTCCTGACTGACGAAAGGTCGAGTAATTCTACAATCATATTTAAATGAAATTATTTATTTGTCCTGTGCTTTTACACAAAAAGCCCGGGGTTTCTTTTTCTTTTTCTGTCAAAGGGATTAAACTCGCCTTTTCTGGAAAACGAGTACAGAGGTAAAGAACGCCATGTTGTCACGACACCGCCAACTGGGAGGCCAAATAGCACCTGGGATAACGTTATTGTTCCCTGTATTTTATAACGTTTTCACAATCAACGATCAATCGACTCGAGCCAACTTGTCTGAAGAAAGAAGGGAGGTCGAAGCAGCTGATTAATCAAACTTTCACCGCCATTCTAGCCAATTCAACGATTATAAAGCATCGTTTAATTACTTGCCCATTGTTAAGAACAGTTAACTTATTACCTTTAATTTAATTAATTGTGTGTGTGGTGACAATAACTATTGCCGCAGATGCCAAAAAATCCAAGCGATTGTCTTTAGCTAGCGGTGGGCCTATTTTCAGGCTACCTTAGCGACATTAGCTTTTTGGCTAATGTTACCAACTTATACAATTGGCACGAGAGGCTAAGCTAATGGCTAATGTTTTCTGTTATTAGTGGTAATTTCACATTGACGTTTCGAATCGCTGCATCGTTAAATTAAGCCTAGCGTTAACTAATATTGACTCGATCAGTACTACATTATTATATAAACCGTTCTAACCATATCGAAGTTATTCGTTCAGTTGGCGTAACCGTAACGTGACGGTGTTGCCATTGCGAAGCAACTTGTCGCTCAATTAGCTCGAACGTTACGCACTTACAAATACTACTCGAGTCGTCGTCCTTCTACCTTAACACTCGTGGGAAAGCTTATTTTAGCTCCCAATTGCTCTTTTATGATTGTGATTCCCCCCCTCAAGTCTCAAATGTTAGCTATCTTCAAAATATTGATCTGTGTGAGGTATCGACTAATCAGTTGTGTAACCTGTTGAAGTAGCTAACTGTACTTCCTGCTGTCATGGATATTTGTCTAACGTATCACTTTGATTCACAGTCGTGCCCACACTGACTCGTCCCAAACATCCACAAAAGCCCCCAAAAGTGTGTTAAACGTCTGCAAAGCATCCCAGAAGTGTTTAAAGTCAAACACAAAGTTCCCTCTTTCCACCTCCCCAGTTGGCAAATGTACTGTACGTTACTCAGTTGACCCCATTTCCAAGTCCCACAGACCCCACTAGTGTCCCTAAAAGGTTAGGGGAAACCTTTTTCAATGGTTTTGAGTGCAAAATGTGAAGAAACCCTGTCACAGTAAGTATTCCCCATTTTAATAATGGCCCTTTGCTTATAGAGTTAGTTAAGTTATGGACTCATCCACTGAGCTGCTAATGTACCATAATGCATGGTAAATCCTTTGATTCAATCATTAATAGACGAGGTTAATCTTGTGCTGTGTTAAACTTTCAGAACTTCTTAGTTGTCTGCTAGAAGGGCATGGTCAAGCATTTTACCATCGTTTATTATAGTGTTAATGGTTATAAATGGATACTTGTTTGGCATAGTCTACATGCATAACAGACCTGGATTTAACTGCACTTAGTTGTCAGCAGTACATTGATACTTGTGTAAGTTCAAAGTTGACATTTTTTCCACAGATATTTTGTCTACACTGGCCTGACGTGTTAATTTCTTAGCTGAGCATAGAGTCTGGATTGAGTTTGTTTGCATTGTAAGTTTTTTCTCAAACTGGCATATTGTTGGCAGCAGGTGATGTGTGTATAGTATCTCGACAGGCCAGAGAGGCCACCAGCTTCTGCCTGTAGAGAATCCCAGCCACTCCCTATTCATAAAAATCTACTTCCATAGTACAGTGGAATCCCTGTGCTATGATAGAGAGGTGTCCAGTGTGACAGGTCTGTGTGCCTGACTTAAATAGGTTTTGATTAACGAGCCAGCTTCATAGGACATGCCAATAGTGGGGTAGAGGAGTCACTTGGCTGTTGAGATGATACTGAGTTTGTGTTGTTTGTATTCATAGCTGGTGCTGGTTCAATGTTCATATGCACAATCTGATATTGAGCTTTTGTATTGAGCCAATATTGTTTCAATATACAATCTGTATATATTCATGTTTTTAGAGCTACTCTAGAAAGATGGTAAAAAAATAAATAAAACCAAATAACTATTTTCAGGGAGAGTTTTGGATCCAGAGAGTTTGTTCGAGAGCAAACTCAAATGAGCTCAAATATGAAGCAAATTGTCTTTCTTTGTTCTAGATTGCTGTCATTTCTGACAGAAGATATAAAGTTGTTTACTTCAAATATGTTTTTGTTTAGTTCCAAGGGTGAAACAAACGACTGAGTAGCACTCAGTGGTAGCTGGAAACAAGTTTCTGCATGGCTGTGTTGCTCTGGCAGATGAACATTTTATTTGTGAAAGAGATTAAGCGCAGATTATTAAAGATGATTATTGTGCTTCTTCTCTCAGAGGAAGCTGGCATGCTGAGGATGTGGTGTACAGTGTACACATACAGTGACATTTACCCCCAGTTCACTGTACACTCTTCGTAGGACAGAACCAGTCTTGGAGTCGTCACATATTGTATATTAGTAAAACCTGTTCACATCACTCAGGCCTCACTCCCAGCCTGCTACACACAGCAATCATCAGCCTACTTTGGGAGTTGATCTTTGTGGCAGAGCCAGAACCTAATTGCTCAAGTAGGGAGTGTCATACGCGTTGTCTCTTTATCGTTATTAAAATGCTATTACAGGTCCGTTTCCGAGCCTGTTCATCTTTGCTAGTGAAAACTGCCGACAAAACGATGACCAGTATAACCACGTCCAGAATATGTACCATCAATAGTTCAGAAAATGGTAACTACCTGGTAGGGAAGAAAAACACAAGTCATGGGAATATTAATGCTAATGATTTTAATGTCAAAAACATCAGTGCTCTTGGATTTTGGATTAATGGCAACGCAAAAGATTTTTCCAAACTTGGATATTCTACCTTTTTATGTAGTTTAAATGGATCATTGCTGTGAAGTGTGTTAATGCAACACCCTCTCTTTCGCATGTACCCAAACCCCGCTCTGCTGGCCCACAGCCACCAGTTGCTGCAGACCCAGGCCTGCATGTGATCCATGTCAATTAGGATCTCATGGTCCTGCCCCGGCAGATGACCACAGTGAAAGCACATAAGTCATTTCTTGTCTGTCCCTCAATTACTGCAGTAGAACTGGGCCTCCTCAGCCGGGGACATTTTTTGGGGGTTTGTCCTTTTGCATGTGTGTGCTTCAAAAGCCCCTGCCAGAAGGGTCGAGTGTTCACACTATTTAAACCTAATTACACTTGTGTCGGTTGACCTGATGATATGGCTTGTGCAGCAAGAACTTGTGCAGCAAGAACATTTACATTTCATGTCTTTCGTGTGATGTTGTTATCTCCAATCAGAAAGGTGTTGAGTTGAGTTGTTCCTGAAAGCTGTACAATGAAGTTTCCTTTTTCTTTAAAACGTTTGCCCGGAGTCTTTTTCTATGCATTTAAAGCATGTGAAGCTGCGGCACGTGTTCATCATTGTGTTGTCTTATTATCCTGTGGCAGCTGGTTTAGCTGATGGCATTGACAGTCAGGTGTGTAGGCCAAACTGAAGGTATGCATTATAACCACACTGCAGTCTTTTTGTTATTGTTACTTATGTTGATGTGGAAGTTTTTGGGCTAGTAAGATTATATCCACTCATTGTATGCAGCATTCACCTGGCTTATGTTTTTATGTACACGGTTTGAAGTGTGTATGTAAAGTAGTGGCTTCTGTGCAAAGCATTTTATCAGTAGTTTAAACAGGCAAACATCTGTGAGAAGTGAAGGTGCTGTGTAAATACAGCTGGCAGAGTCACAGGCACTAACAAAAACCCAATCTTGCATTTTATGCCTCCCTGACTAATCACCAATCGTAGAACACAGTGTTTGTCCCTCCAACAGTGTGCTACAGATGCCTTGTAGTGCTGTTTAGTCTAAGAAACCTTCACAACAGAAAGCTAGAGGTGCTACGAGGATAAAATTCCAAGGCCACAAGTTTAACTGTTAAAAGCTATTTTTTCCAAATGAACTATGATAACCTCAGGGTCTCAGTCAGCTGTTGAATCTTAAGATGTTTCTTAAGATGTTTGGTAAACCCTGGTTTGACTCACAACAATAACAACAAATAATGAACTATAGACTTAATGTAAACGTTACCAAGCCTCTATACTCGTTTTCCATCTGCGACCGCCGAAAATAAACTATTAAATGTTCATTTTTAGCTTTTTTTCATTATGTTATACATTTATCATTTTTGATTCTATGTCCCAAAGCCTAAGAGGCGGCTGGCAGACTGAGCCACAGCCCATGAGAAGATAACGTCTGTAACTTCCCTGCTTGTGTGTTCTTTACATATACAGGCCAGAGGATGGAGAGCTGGAGGAGGGCGAACTGGAAGATGATGGGGGAGACGTGGAGGAGAAGGAGATTAGCGGAGGTACGTCCGCAGCAACAGCAGCAGCAGCAGCAGCAGCAGCAGCAGCAGCACCACCAGGAGGAGGCGGAGATGGCGGCGAAGAAGTAGGCGGAGGAGGTGAAGCAGTAGCTGAAGGGGCCGGGGAGAGGCCTCGGCGAAGTAAGGAGCGCAGCAATTCAGATGACGAGAGATCCCACCGTCGCAAGAGGAAGAGGAAGAAAGAGAGGGAGCGAGAAAGGGAGAAGAGGAGGTCAAAGAAGAAACGCAAATCCAAACACAAAGTAATATTGTTGACAATAGACCCATCTAGTTATTCCCCCTCTTCTGTCTTCATCTAAAACATAAGAGCCTGTGGCTGTCCATCACTTCTACTTTTTGTCTGAATGTGTGTATTTCTCTCTCAGCGTCATGCATCCTCTGATGACGACCACTCGGACCTCAGCGATGACTCTGACTACAGTCCCAGTGAGAAGAGGAAGTACAGAGAGTATAGTCCACAGTACCCCCCTCCTGTAAGTCTCAAGAACTCACCTTACAATCTTGATAAATGTATCTCCATCAAATATCTTTTTAAGTAAGTTTCAGTATTCCTGATATGTCAATAATGTTCTGTGTAAAGTAAAATCACCAAATACGTTTACCCGGCTCTAGTCTCACGGCGGGGGCTACGGCGGCTCAAAGAAGGGCGGATACATGAAGATGGACAAACAGAGCTATGGAGGATACGAAGACTTTGAAGAAGAAAACTTTGAGGGAGAGGAAGAGGAGGAAATGGTTGATGAAGACTATGACGACTTCACCAAGGAGCTCAACCAGTACCGCAAGGCTAAAGAGGGAGGAGGCGGTCGCGGTGGACGAGGTGGGTCAATGGAAGTCGACTTAAAACTGCTAAAGTTGAAAAAAAGACTTGGTATGTTGCATGGTAAATATTTATGTCCTAAACTACTTTTAGGAAAATGTGTCTTTATTTATTTAGGCTTAATATTATTATTTAGGAACAGACTACAATAATGTGCCGCCGTGTGACAGAAGATTCATCATCTTTCTGTTTTACTTGCACGTTCTGTGGACCGTCGCTTCCTCATCAATTCTAATTCCACAGAAAAGTTACCGACTTGTCTCTGCAGATTATGTCAATTCTCTTTGTCTCTCTGCAGGGGGCAAAGGTCGCATGAAGAACCAGAGAGGCCGTGGAGGAATGAGGGGAGGGAGGAGGGGAAGAGGAGGGAGCAGAGGAAGAGGAGGTCGAGGTGGTGGAGGAGGAGGAGGAGGCGGTGGTGGTGGTGGTGGAGGAGGAGGTGGTAGTGGAGGTGGTGGAGGAGGTGGTGGTGGAGGAGGAGGAGGAAAGATGGGAGGAGAGAACGACGATGGAGAGGGCTATGGCGAGGAAATGGAGGTGAGGTTTAGAATTCAGAATTAAACTAAAGTCTATTTGCTCTGTTCAAAGTCCAGGAAACTAGTTGTTATTCTCTTGTACACAGTTCAAATGTATTTCACATGGAAGTGAAGTACATTTCCTTCATTCTTATGTGAGAACGTATTTTGTTCTGTTAGACCAACACCTGTAGTGATTATGGATTATCTCTTGCTGTCTTTAAACTATTCACACGTAATATCTAATTCAAGAAATAGACTGCGTTTCATTCCAAGCTGATGCTGAAGTTATACTCTCTGCAGCCTGAACAACATTAAGTGACCCGTGAAATGTGTTTTTGCAGTACGTAGATGATGACTATGACAACATGGGGGATGAGGACTACGACGACTACTCAAAAGAACTCAATCAGTACAAGAAGTGCAAAGACAGAGGCCGAGGTGAGTTTGGACCCGAGGTGGTGCTCCATGTTTGTGTCTGTTTCATCTTTATACCTGACAGTGTTGACTAACTATCTCGGCCAAAAATGAACTCACTCTCACTCTGTCTTGAATATCTGCGCCAGGAGGTAAAGGTGGCCGCGGGCGAGGGAGGGGTAAAGGAGGGCGAGGTATGCTCAGAGGAGTAAGGGGTCGAAACCGCGGGAGAGGAAGAGGCGACATGGGCAATGATGACGACAACAATGGGGACATGGACAACGGGGTAAGGCTTTTGTAATCCTGTTATCAGAAAGTGTCCTGATACTGTAATTGAAACAAAGCTGATAATTCAATGTAGGTTTATACAAATGGCTGCTTCACTCCAGACTGGAGCCCCGCTGCCCCCAGGACAACTTCCTTTCTGGTCATTAGACTTGAGCAATACAATTATATGAATCTTTTCTTTCCTATTTATTGCTTGACACACTCTTTTTGTGTGTGTGTGTATTTTAGGACGGAGGAGGAGGAGGAGGAGGTGATGGACCGGGACTAGGGAGGAGGAACCAGAATGAGAAGCATCAGGATAAGAAAGGAAAGGCCATCTGCAAGTACTACATCGAGGGACGATGCACCTGGGTAAGATGGCCCAAATGTTTGCTGATTCACAGTGTGGACTTTCTCAGAACCCATCAGCTGTCAGTCTGACGACGATAAGCCTCTGGGGGCAATATTTTGGCGATTCCGGTGTAGCCAGCGGAGAGCCGGGCCAGGACTTCTTTTTCTGTGTGCCGGTCATTGTTTACGGTCCGATGAGCAACTTGTGACGTGAAAATGGAGTTCAGAGATGACGTTTCTGAACAGGTTGTTCAGTAACCGGTTTACAAGCTAATTGTAGCTATGACGACAGCCGATGGGTTCTGACATTGATTTAGCTCTCCACACTGTTCACCTGCATGTCACCAAAGCCTGCTCAAACATGATTACTCATCACAACTAGGACTACAAACGGAAACCAGAACGCTCTTGATGCCAGAGATTAGTTTGAACTGTATAACAAGAGGTTTTGTGACTTCGCTGTATTTCTTTATTGTGTTTCTTCTTTACTTCTTTTTATTCATTTTAGTTGCTTTTATAAAAAAGTCAAAGGGTTTGGACACAGTTTAAATGTTAAATGGGACACAGATTTTGCCAGGAGGCAGGATTTTGAATTTGTTTGCAACCCAGTTTTACTCAGCATATTGAAACAGCTACACATATGTGGTTATAATGATTCTCAAATAAAATGGAATGGAAATTTGGCACCGGCAAGATAAACAAATGTGTTTTCGGATAAAAACCCTGGAAGCACTATTCTACTATTAATAAGAGGCAACAAAACACAGAAACTAAAACATAAAGTTAAACGTTGTTGTTTATTTGATCCTCTCTGGTCTACAAGTTATCTACATCACATGTTAGTCCTGAGCCCTCAGACACTCACATTTAATTATTACCTCTTCCCATCACCAGGGGGACCACTGTAACTTCAGCCATGACATTGAACTGCCCAAGAAGAAGGAGCTGTGCAAGTTCTACATCACTGGATTTTGCGCCCGAGCCGACCACTGTCCTTACATGCATGATATCCTTCACTGCTGACCAAACAGAGATGCTCTTTATTGATACAAGGAAAATCATTTTTGTGCATCATGCAAATTCCACCTAACTGAAAATATGGTGACAGGTTTGATATTAATCTCAGAATTCATATGAGGACATTCAGAAAATGTGGTCAATTTCAGTTTGTGTTCTTCCTTGACTCCCATGCTACGTGAATTCCCCTGCAAGCTGTTCCACACCACAGGGAACTGTGTCAATGGAGACGAGTGCATGTTCTCCCATGACGCCCTCAATGATGACACCCAGGACCTGCTCAACAAGGTAGCATCCTGTTCCCCATTCTGTCCTCTATCTTCTGTGAACTCTGTATATCTTTAAAAGTTCAGAAATATTTTTATTAGTGTTATTTGTACGTCCAGGTTCTTTAAAAATCTAAATAAAACAGTGAAGCTTTATAATTTATACAATCTGCTGGGTGAAATTGTTCAAGTTCACCAATATAAATATTTCCGATAAACTTATCAGTGGATATCTTTGTTTTTTAGATGCTGGCAGAAGATGCAGAGGCTGGAGCAGAGGATGAGAAGGAGGTGGAGGAGCTGAAGAAGCAGGGGATCAACCCTCTCCCCAAACCCCCTCCTGGAGTTGGCCTCCTCCCCACCCCTCCCCGGCCTGTTCCTGTAGACGCCAACACAGGGCCTGGGGATTTTGGAGGGCCTGCGCCGGTTGACTTTGGGGGTCCTCCTGGACCTAACCAGGGGCCCATTTCCAACAAAGGTCCCCCGGGACCAGGGCCTTGTCCGGGGCCTAACCCATGTGTTGGTCCCCCTCCCCACGGCCCAGATGGAAGTCTCTTCCAAGGCGGGCCCCCAAATCCCGGTTGCCCCCCTCCACATATGGGCCCCCCACCTCCTTGTGGCGGCGGTGGGAAGAAGATCCCCTCATTGTTTGAGATTAAAGTTCAGCCCACGGGACAGCTGGCTCACAAACTGGCCGTTAGGTAAGAAATCAGAGTGTAATTCCAAACCGCTTGCTCCAAATAAATAGGGCGCAGCATTTCACCTCGAAACTGGGTCATACAATCTGAATTCAACAATCATCACAATCATCAGTTTAAAAAAAAAAGCCGTATATGTTTAGATTTGAGATCTTCTAGTGTTGATACAGTCACTGTATTTTTTACTTGTCAGTCGGCAAGAATACGCACAATTCGACCAAACTGCTGAAACTCTGAGAGTCTAAATATCTCTGCTATCTTATAATCTTCACGTGGGGCTTAGATATGCGTGTGTTTCCTGTGGCACTGGGGGCTGTACAGTGTAATGCTCTAAGGCCTACAGGCGATGAGTGTTTATTATTCAAAAGGTTTTTAATGGAGAATTCCTTTTAATATGAGTAAGTAACCAACAACTAAATTACAAAATATTAGTTCAAATCTACAACACTACAATGTACACTGCAATGTACTATGTAGGCATAAAATAAAGGAAAAGGAAATGGCAATGAAAACGACCAGATGGGACCAGGATCAGTGGAAAAGGGCAGCTGTACATGTGATACACTAATTCCCCCTAATGTCTCCCTGGAAAGTCTCTTTGAAATCCACTCTGAATCCTCCCTCCTCTTCCAGGGGCCAGACTCCAAGTGGCACCCAGGGTCAGACTTCAACACCTGGACCCCAAGGGCCCCCTGGTGGCCCTCCGCCCTGCTTCCCTGTTCCCCCAGGCATGATGCCCCCTGACATGCAGAACATGGGCCCCAACCATGGGATGAACCAGGGCCCCCCCAACATGGGCCCCGGCGGACCGCCCATGATGGGAGGATTTGCGCCTGGTGACGGGCCTCCACATGGGGGTGCTATGCCTCCAGGTCCTCCCCCGGGTGGAGGAAACTTCTTCAATAACTTCTTCAATCCGCAGGACGCTATGAAGATGGAAGGAGTGGTGCAAGAAGGTGAGAGTCAATTCCAATGATTTAACTGAATGAGTAAAGATTTTTTCTGGGGGTTGTTGCGAAGTTGCTGTTTCTGCACTGACGCTTGCTGTTCCCTCTCAGGTGACAACTACCAGGGCTTTTCTGGTATGGACGAGAGAGGAGGACCAGGGAAAGTTGGTAATCAGTCTGGTGGCCAAGACGGCTCCGCTAATGGAGCGTCGTCCAATCAGGGAGGGATCTCTGTGCCTGACTTCCTGCCTCCAGCGCAGCGCGTCCTGTTCATGAGGATCCAACAGAAGCAGCAGGAAGAAGAGGAAAGAGCTCGCAGGATGGCCGAGGGAGGAGCAGAGAAGAGTAGAGACACCGAAGGTAGAGGACAAGCATCTGCACCTGTTTATACATTAGTCATTCCTTTGTAATAGTGAGTTGTAGACCTGCTTTTTGCCATTCTCTTAGAAATTCCCCTTTTCATATATATCTCCTCCTAAACCAGTGTTTATTCAGAGTTGTATCAAAGCAGGAAGAGACTGTAGATTCATGTCGACACGTTTAGTGTCAGGAGTGATGGACCAACTTCCATATCACATGTCGATGGTTATTGTTGACTTCTGTTAATTCCTGGTTCACAGTAATGATGTGCAGATGTGACGGTCAATAAAATAATCAGCAAAATTAATGTTTCACTTAAGGCCGTCACAATATCAGATTTTCACTACACGATTATTATGATCATGGTCAAAACGAATCACGGCGATGATATTACCACGATATCTGGAAGAAAAGAATGCTCGGTCAAATGTATCTTGTTCGTTTTGTAAATTAATTACACTCAAATTCCTGTGTAGGGAGGTGGAGAGAGGGTATTATTAACATGATATCAATGTTTAGTTTTTTTAATGCTCTTATGTATTAGATGTTTGCATAATGTGAAAGTGATACGATACACAAGTTTCACTCGACTGATCGCTTTCCCAACAATCAACAAAAACCTCAAATATGACGCGTTTGTAATTCCTTTAAGGTAATCAAATGTGTTTCTGGTGTAAAGTCTTTCTATTTGGGTTTTTGTTAAGGATGTCCCCATCACGTTCTTGCCCCCAATCCTGATCCGAGATATTTAATATTTAGTATCTTCTGATACCGAGTGTGATGTTTCTATTCTCCCAGATAATACAGCTTTTTAAAATGTAATACAAAATAACACCCCTCTCTAATCTTGTTGCCCTTGTTGCTGTTTCGAGGAACATTTAAAAGTGTCCTCCAGTGTTTGTTGCGTCGCTGCAGCCGTTGCTTGATAAACATCCAAACGTGTGTCCTTCTCTCTTAGGTGACTCAGGGAACTGGTACTCCAGTGAGGATGAGGATGGCGGTGGTAGTGTGACCTCCATCTTGAAGACGCTCCGTCAGCAGACCCAGGCTCCTCAAAAATCTGACAGCCACCCGAGCGACCCTCGCCTC
This sequence comes from Cottoperca gobio, assembly GCF_900634415.1. Taxonomy (NCBI): domain Eukaryota; kingdom Metazoa; phylum Chordata; class Actinopteri; order Perciformes; family Bovichtidae; genus Cottoperca; species Cottoperca gobio. The sequence goes on along the minus strand of NC_041367.1, from coordinate 20,411,131 downwards.
CAGAAGGCCTCTCCCGCTAACCCTCTGCCGCGGCCAGCAGACCCCCGCATGGCTCGGGACCCACGCCTAGCACGTGGTGCAGATTCATCCCAAATCTCGGACTCCACCCACCCCACTTTATCTTCCTCTGGACCGCCTGCAGACCCCAGGTTAGCCCGGCTAGCTGCAGCTGTTTCAGCGGGATCCACCTCCCACTTTCCTCCTGGTCCTAAACTAGAGCCTCCTCTGGTCTACAAGCCCCCACCGCTTACAACCCCGGTGGTGGAGGAGGAGGAGACGGAGCGGGTTCTACGGGACAAGCCAGTGCCGATTCCTCTGGACCCGCTCATGGGAATGGCTCTTAGAGATCCGCGCTCGCAGCTGCAGCAGTTCAGCCACATCAAGAAAGATATTGTTCTCCACATGCCGGCCTTCATCAAAACCATCACCTGGTCGCCTGAGGATCTCCTTCCTATCCCTATCCCCAAGCAGGACCTCCTTCCTCTCCCACCAGGCATCCCTCCTGTCCCTACCATAGAAGCACGTCTGTCCCGCACTCAGCCGCCGCCGATCCAAACATCGCTCCCTCACTCACAGCCTCCTCCCGTTCAGCCTCCTCCCTCCTCCTTGGACCCCCCTGCTCCCTCTTCCTCCACCTCCACCCTCCCAGACTTTGAACTACTGTCTCGTATCCTAAAGACTGTCAACTCCAGCCCGTCCCAGACTCCCTCCCCTCCTCTCTTACCCACCCCTATTCCCTCTATGTCGCTGCTGGGTCCACCTCCCTCCATGCTTCCCCCACCTCTAGAAAAGCCTATTGACCCCCGTGTGTCCCGCAAAGCACTCTCAGATCCCCGTCTCCAGCCTCAGAAGTCAGCACTGAAGCAACTATCAGACCCTGTGCCTCCTCCTGTCCCCTCTACATCTCCAGCAACAACTTCTAGCTCCTCTACACCTACCATCGCCCCCTATGACCCAAGGCTGTTCTCCTCAGGTGGGACAGGGCGCGGTGTGGGAGCTGGGCCACCAGGGGGAGCCAGTGTGCTGAGCAACATCAGTCTGTATGACCCTCGGACTAACAAACCAGGCAGCCCTGGTACCAGCAGTGGCTCTAACAACTCCCCCAACTCGGCCAGCACAGAGTCCAAACCCAGTGACCCCCCGCCGGTTAAACCTAAGTCCAAGGAACCCCTGTTTGTTCGGAAGTCTGCATTGGATCAACCAGAGCCGGAAAAAAGTGGAGAGCAAGGGACCGATCGATATAACAGCTATAACAGGCCCCGGCCTAAGCCCGCGCCCTCGCCCAACTCAGCGGCCCAGGGAGGGTCCCTCTGCAGCCGCCGCAGCAGGTCAGGGTGCTCCCGGAGCTTCTGGGGATCAGGGGCCAGCGGGTGTCCACAACCTACCAGTGTCCTCTTTATTTGGTGTGGTGAAGCAGGCGGCCATGCCCGGCGGGACGGCAGCCCCTTTGGAGGCAACAGTCCGGTGCAGTCTGAGCAGACGACCACAGAGCAGGACAAACGCCTCGCTGAAGGACGTTTTCAAAGGCTTTGACCCCACAGCGTCGCCCTTCTGCCAGTAACCCCCCCCCCCCCCCCCCCCCCCCCCCCCCCCGACCATTGAACCCTGAAGAACATCATGTGGTCGGCCTTTGGCTTGTTTTAACATTTCTGAACACTGAACAGTGAAAAGGAGAAAGAAAAGCGCACTGAGGCACCTGCCTGTAAGACTGGTTAAGAAGACAAACTTTTGTGGACAAACTGATGTTACACGACATGTTACACACACACACACACACACACACACACACACACACACACACACACACACACACACACACACACACACACACAGACACTCACACACACTTAACCACAGTGTTGCAGATTCAGATTCTATAAAAGACTCTTGGGTTATGGGAAGGGTTTAAAGTTAAAGCTCTATTTTAAACAAACGTATTGATGTATGAATAAATGTATTCTCGTCTCAATGCTTTATGAAAACAGTTATTCACAAAGGCAGCAAAAACACATTTATATGGAATGAACGTTTTAGCTTCACATCTTTTTTTTCATCATCCTCTTCATTTCCGTTGCTATATTTTCTCCTCAGCTTTATACTGGTTGTGCTTATCTATATTTTTGGGCAGTCAAAGTTGAAGACGCTCTTGGCAACAGATGAAAAGACGTGATCCATCTCATTTTGTCCCAACAAATTGCTTATTTGTGGTGTTTTCGTGATTAAATGAACAGCACTGAGGCAACTCCATGTATGCCGTTTATATCTCTGCATTAGCATCTCTTTACACCCCTGTGCAAACTTGTTTTGTAAAACAAACGCATACATTTCTTCATTATGACTCACAATGTCACATTTGCTGCAGAAACGATTGCAAATACTTAAATCTATATTCAGCTTTTTCTTTTTTAATATTTATTTTTCTACTACTTTGCACTGTCAGTTTGTGTCCTGCGGGCTGTATTAATGTTTTTAAATGTCTGCAGCTCCACCAGCTGTTCATATACTGTTTCATTTCAGGTATTTAGCTCTTACCCAAAACAGGTAACTTTGCTGGTACAGGAAGTGACTGCCTCTCTAACCACTACGCTACTGTTGTTCCTTTTTTCTCAGTTGTTCCTTTCAGCAGTCCTGTTGCTACAGGGAGAAAAGGCATTCATGTGAACATTTTGTTTTATCTTTCTGTCAAAATGGAGAGTTCATAAATGACAGATTCTGTAGCTCTAAGGTAGAAGAGACTCAAAAGATCCCCACGTCCCTCCGGTGGCAGATTTGAGCTAGATGCTGGTTGGCCAGAGCATCAATATGGAACATTAAACACGTTTGTTTGTGCTGAAAGGGTTATTTCAAAGGTTCAACCTGCAGCCCTGGTTGCTTAATAAGAACAGGACACTTTGAGTCACCATCTAGTCTGTAGCTTTTACTTATTTTGCTTTTATTAACGTTTTGTTAAGAATGGAAAAGAAAAGAAACGTATGGGAAACGACTGCAGATTTCTGAAGAGTGGTTGGTGAAATGAAATAATTTGCAGCATCACTTTATAAGCATTTGGCTTTAATGGCTTCTGACAGTGTGACAATCATAAGCTAGACTTGGACCTATAATTTAATTAATGCATGAATCTTGCATTGGTCTGTGCAGGTGCTCCGTCTACTGTGAGCCGGAGCTCTGCATAAAGAGAACCATTTAATTTAATGGAAGATCTTAACATGACCTTCACAGACTGAACATGGTTTTCTTTCTCAGGCTTGCAGCTAAGGAGGTGCACACTTCATGGTGGAAATGTGCATTTGGGATGGATTCACAGTTTGGATGAGCGTTTAAATCTTTTTTCCAGAGCCTCCCCTCGTAGTTTCTACCCCTTACCATAAACAGTTGAAGTCAGAAGTCAAATGCAGCTTATGAATCAGGGTGAGCATAAGCCGTTCCCCTTGTGCCTGCTTTCATTGCCAGGCTTGTTTGAAAATCTTTAAACGTGGGGTCGCTCGACAGGAGCTTCTAGAAGTTGTCGGGATTGACCGTCTTATGTATAATGTTGATCATTTTAATTTATTTTTTTATACTTGGGTAAATATACTTCCTCACTTGACATTTTTGAACTGAATCATTTTATATGTCAGGAATATGTGATTGCCGCTCACCTCAGTGGGACGTAAGCAGCCTGTAAGTGAAGAGAGGAGAAACGTGTATTTTTTATTTGGTTTTGTGTGTAAAGATTCAAACTAACAAAAGATTCACTCTGGCTTCCTCCTGTTAGGAGGCTGAGTGTCAGCTATAGCGAGCCTGAAAGTTGATGTTGATTTGTTCTTTCCTTTATGGCTTTGTTGTTTTGTAAGTTTGTTTTCAGTTAATTATTTTCTTGCTATGTAAATTTGACCAGTATCCTGTCTTTGGAGGAGTGGAGTTTTCTAACTGTACACTGTAGGTGAGGTTGTTAAAGTATTTAAATAAAGTTGATACATGATCAACCATTTAACTCTATTTTCTGCATTTTTATTTGAAAAGTTTACATTTTGTAAATGATTAAACACGGTCAGTCCTCTGGCGTCATCCTCAGACCAAAACTTACATGTTACTTGAAGTTGTCTCCATCTTTTATTCAAACAACAACACTTATATTCCTGTTATCTTTTACAGTCCGTTGACAACTGAAACGGCTAAAGATGTAAAAAAATTGACATTTCTTTTATCATAACTTTTTCACCTTGTCCTCAAAAATATTCAGTTTGAATGGGATTGTGTAGCGTTTATTTCCCCTGCATTTTAATGCTTATTTTAAGCAAATCGAAACCAGACGGGTGGGTTTTAGCATATCAGGACTATTCATGCAGGTTGATGCCGTGGTCACTGAATTGACCTTCCTTTCCTGTGGCTTTAAATGTTCTTCCCTTTGTTCTGTTCTGAAAATAATTATTTGAAAATGGCCTTTGACCCAAAATCCTGAATCCCTTCATTTATCACTAACAGGCTTGTTGCTGTCAGTATATCTGATATTATTCCCTTCTATTTTTAGGCTGATTGAGTGATTGAGGCTGCACAGCTCTTGGCTCAGACTCTGTGGATTTGGATCAGCACCCCAGCAGCACGCAGCAGGTTTCCTGGTGAGCTACGATCCTATAGTGACTCACTTCCTGCTCCCCTCCCATCCTGCAACACTGGCTCCAGGAAGACAAACTATTCATCCAGTACCTCAAAGGTTTCCTATGACACACACAAACACGCACACACATGCTCTGAGCTGCCAGTTTTTTGAGTACACCTATCTAGCTGCATGTTGCACCTCTTTTGACCTTCTGAGAAAATTTTATTCCTCACGGATAATGTTAAATGCAAAATGTTTCAGTGTTTTACTATATATAGGTATATATTTATATATTTATATAGAGGGAGCGAGGGAGAGATAGTGAAGAGATTTATAGATAGAGGATGAGGAGAGGAGAGAGGATGAGGGATGGATAGACTGAGCGAGAGATAGATTATAGATAGAGAGAGATAGATTAGGGATATAGGATGAGAGAGAGATAGAGAGAGGGAGGGCTGCGATTTAGGTCGAGAGAGATAGAGATAGAGGAGTTATTTAGATAGAGATTTAGGGCGTCTATAGAGAGAGGATGATTTAGAGAATATATGATGTAGATAGATAGAGCGAGAGGATTTAGGGAGATACGGGAAGGAGAGAGATATTAGGGATTATAGAGATATAGTTATTGATATATATAGATAAGAGAGATAGTGATGATAGATGATTTATGATTTGTACGTTATCTGTGAATTAATCTGAGAGAAGAAGATGTAGAGAGAGAGATAGAGGAAATTGACTGATACGAGATAGAGATATAGAGATGGTAGTGAGAGAGAAGAGATATAGATAGGTTAGAGATCTAGATAGAGAGATGATTGATGTAGATATTAGATAGATATATTTATTATTTATTAGATTTATATATTAGAGATATTTATAGATAGATATATATATATATCCTTTGAGATATATCTCTTGATTTATAGATCTGTCTTTCATATCTATCTATAGAGATAGTCTCTCTATATTATATTATTGTATATATTTATATATTTATATATATATATATTTATATATATATATATTTATATATATATATATAATAATACACATAGGTGGATTCCTGTACTGTGCAACCGTCAGAACGTCAGAACTGGATAAGAGCAGACGCTCTTATCCAGAGCGACTTACAGTGATCTAACTACAGGGACAGTCTCCCTGGAGCAACTCAGGGTTAAGTGGGGTTCCGGTGTTTTATTTGGAGGCCTAACCACTAGACCACCAACATTTAGCTCAAATAGTATTTTATTTTTAAATATATATTTTATTTTTAAATGACAAAAAACATGCTCAAAACATAGGCCTTCTACATATACACAAAACACATCAGAAAAGCATCATATACACTTGATCATATACCTACATACACAAACACTCACATATTCAGACTTGTATGTACTTATTCACAGTGCAGCAACATTAAAAATATATGAGCAATAAAACTACTGTTTTAATAATGTTTCAGTAGGAGTGCACTTTATGCACGACAGGAGCATGTCGAGCACTTCAATAAGTTGTGTTTATTGTCATCCCTCTCCTTTCGGGTCATGCAAAAAGCAGGAACAAATATTTAGTGCCCCTGGGACCATAGTGCAAAACATAAAACGAGTTAAAACAATAAAACTAAGCATAGGACAATAGAACAGAAAATTAAAACAAAGCAATAAAAACTAGCATAGAACAATAGGAGCAGCACATTTAGAAACTACAATTAAGATTTAAAGTGTAGAAACATCAAAGTGTCCGAGTGCTGTAGGTGCATTATGTAAGTCTATGGAGTTCTAACATAAATGAATAATTACATAAACAAACAAAAAGAGCAACTGGGACCTTTGTTGTATGTCCTTCCTCCACATGTTCTGTGTCACCGTCCGATAAAGGCAGACAATGACCAAACGATACCTTTTAAAATAATTCTCCAGTATAAACTTATACTTTTAATATCTTCAGTTTCTCGTGTAAAAGCATCCTCAAAGAATACAACAATAGGACAATACATTTGACATTGTGAAATGTGTGCTTGCTTGTCTAACGTAAAGCGATGATTTAGAAATATTACTGGACCCATGACCCCTGAAACACTGACAAGTTGTGTGTTCACGGCATCTTTCAACAGTAATCTGCTTAGCTCCCTGTGCAGGGCGGCTACCTGTGGGGAGTGTATATTTAGAAGATCTGATCCTCTTAGAGGATGACTTCAGCTGGGATTTGGAGATTGACGGCCTGTCGGCTGCAGTGCTTCTTCAGAGCTTGTGGGGGCGTCGTGTGAATACCGATGTTATTAGCTGGGCTGAACCTTCAGTCTCCATTCAAGACATGTGTTATGTCTCTCTCTGCTTTTTACGTGTCTGTCTGAGTCATTATCCTGAGAATCGCTGCTTCATAAATGACACCGGGGTTAAGGAAATAATGGAGATTTATTCCACCCCGAGGGCTGGCAATTAATACTGAAAGCCTTCTTTTCTCGTAAACAATTAAACAGCAGCTCAGCTCATCTGCGTCAAACAGAAAATAAAAGCACACGTTGTTTTCCTGTGATAGTTTTCGTTCCCCGGCGCCCACGCTCTCTGCTTTGTCTAGTTTGTCTGTCTGTGAGTTGCTTGTTGTAAGCTGCTCCAGATAAGAGCGTTTGTTAAATGCCAAAAAAACTGAATTCCTGCCTCTGATTCCCGCTCAGTCTCGTATCTTATTACAATGGAAGACAGTTGAGCTGAAAAACTGTGGTCTCACTTCCAGTTTGAAGTGCTACATAAGTGCAACATACAGAAACAGTAGAATACAAATTCAACTATTGGCTATAAATAAGCCAAACCAATATAAGTGCAACATACAAAGTTCATTTGTTTCTTCATTCGCTGAGCTGCAGTCGAAACAGGTGAGTTTTCAGTCTGCGACGGAAGGTGTAAAGACTGTCTGCTGACCTGACATCAATGGGGAGGTCGTTCCACCATTTTGGAGCCAAGATAACAAACAGGCGGGTTTTGTTTGAGGGAAATCTGGGTCCCACTCGCAGTGAGGGAGTAGCGAGCCGATTGGTCGACGCAGAGCGAAGTGAACGCGCTGGGGTGTATGGTCTTGAAGCAGATTCGGGCCGCCACTGGTAGCCAGTGAAGGGAGTGGAGGAGCGGTGTAGTGTGTGAGAACTTTGGTAGATTGAAGACCAGTCGGGCTGCTGCATTCTGGATGAGCTGTAGAGGTCGAATGGCACATGCAGGCAGTCCAGCAAGGAGGAAGTTGTAGTAGTCAAGGCGTGAGGTGACAAGAGCTTGGACAAGAATCTGCGTCGCCTTCTGAGTCAGTAAGGGACGTATCCTCCTGATGTTGTACAGAGTGTGTCTGCAGGAGCGGGTTGTTGCAGCGATGTTGGCACTGAAGGACAGTTGGTCGTCCAGTGTCACACCCAGATTCCTTGCAGTCCGAGTCGAGGAAACAACAGAAGTGCCGATGTTGATGGTAAGGTCTTGGATGGAAAAGGAGCTCGGTTTTGTCAAGGTTGAGTTTCAAGTGATGCACAGCCATCCACCGAGAGATATCGGCCAGATAAGCCGAGATCCGTGCCTCCACCTGGGTTTCAGATCTGGGAAAAGACAAAATCAGTTGAGCGTCATCTGCGTAGCTGTGGTAGGAGAAACCATAAGAGTGAATGACAGAGCCAATTGAGTTGGTGTACAGAGAATAGAGGAGAGGCCCCAGGACGGAGCCCTGAGGTACCCCGGTGGTGAGTTGACATGGGTCAGACAGAGCCCCTCTCCATGTTACCCTGTAGGTGCGGTCCTTTAGGTAGGATGCGAGAAGGGAGAGAGCAGAGCCTGAGAATCCCAGTTCTTGGAGGGTGTGGAGGAGGATCTGGTGGTTCACTGTGTCAAACGCAGCTGAAAGGTCCAGAAGGATGACAACAGAGGAGAGGGAGGCTGTTCTAGCAGCGTGGAGTTCCTCAGTGACAGCGAGGAGGGCAGTCTCAGTTGAGTGGCCTGCCTTGAAACCAGATTGGTGCGGATCAAGAAGGTTGTTCTGGTGAAGGTAAGACGAGAGTTGATTAAAGACTGCTCGCTCAAGTGTTTTTTAAAGAAAAGAAAGAAGAGAGACAGGTCTGTAGTTGTTGACTTCAGAAGGATCGAGTGAGGGTTTCTTTCATATATGTGTGTATACTGTATAGCCACATGTGTAATTGGAAAAATGCTTCAGCAAAGTTCCCCCGATGCCATACAGCAAACTAATTTCTGACTGAGTGCAATATTTAGTTTCTTTCAGCTTGTGCTTTCTTCACACACTGTAATCTTATTGGACTGTTTTCATATCATGTGTCTGCAACAATCAAGTGTCAGTGAGTAAACTGACCTGAGAACAGCCTGTCTGCACAAACACTTCAGGTTCAGCTGTAATCTTCAGGGGAAGTGTTTTTATGACACCATGTAAGCATCGACACATTTGTATCAAATTGTTTATCACATAATAATTTCTTCTTTTATTTTGTAAGCCAACTTCCTATATTTGAAAGTTAGAAGAACTTTGTTGTGTGAACTATTATTTTGCTTCTTTTAGTAGCTTGTTGGTTAAATAAATGCAACAGGATCAGTTGTTTCTGGAGGGTGGAGTTTGTCTTAATAGAGCTGGTGTGCTGCTGTTAAAGTTTGAAATATCCCTCACTTTCCATAAGTTGTATCCTGTGTGCTCAGAACATTTTCCACCTGATCACCTGAAAATACTTTGTCCACAGAGTGCAAATCTGCAGCGTCTCAGTCAATGAGAACAGAACGCTCTTCGCTGCCTTACTTTGTGCTGTAGAAGGATTTTCATTCACAAATCTTCCCTTCTTCTTGCATTGTCTTCTGTTGCTGTACACATTGATCTGGTGCTTCAGACTACAGTGAGAAGCATTAAAAACACAAATATATCATTTCGTGTCATTTTTGCTCACTTTATTTCCTACATTAGATTTATTTATTCAGGATCATTATTTCTCAACACGCAATCAGACAACAAAATGAAACAAATGAATAAAAAAATAATAAAAGTAAAAATAACGCCGAACTCATGGGCAAAGAGGGATTAAGAGCGTGTGTGAGTTTATTGACTGTACTGAAAATGTTTTCCATTGGTTCAATATGCAAGCGTGATTGTAAACAGGACATTATAAATTTGTACAGTAGTCCGAATAAGTTTGTTCCTCGCGTTTTTAGTGCCTCTACTTGTGAATAAAACTAATTCTATAAAACTATTTTGAAAATGGCATCAATGCAGTTTCACAGAACTTCCCATGTCATCCTGAGATCCAGAGAACAAATGATTGTTTTCTGTTTGAGACACAGAAATCTGAGTTTACTGACCCTGACAGCTTTGGATAATAAAAAAAGACTCCACAGTGTTCAGTGTGGCCTTCAGCTGCAGCTTCTGATGAATAGATTAGCAGTCTGAGGTTGAGATGAACAAACTGACATCACTGTGTTGGTATGTATCTGCTCCACATGTGACAGGAGCCTTTGTGGTAGCCACATGCGTGTGTGTGTGTGTGTGTGTGTGTGTGTTGTGTGTGTTACATGAGTGTATTCCTATAAGTCTGTGCTGCTGTGCTGAACCTCACACAATTCAGTATTTGTGCTTATGTGACTGCACGTGTGGGTGTTTGTCCTCGTCTCATTTACAGGAAATATACATCTCACGTCAGTCTTTTCCAATCAAACCAACATTTATGTTTAATGGAAGCTGATTTCATTGAAAGGTGGGTAATGTATTTTAGAAACATATTGTTATATTTGTTGAAATATTCTTTACGTCCCTACAGCAATCAATAAATCAAATGCTCCGACAGAAAAAAGAAGAAAATCCAGTATCTGTCACATGACCGTAATAAGTCGGTCCAATCATTTCTTATGAAGCCCGAATGAAATGATTGGACGGTCTGTCTAGCCTGCCTGTCTATCCGAGCGCACTCTGCACGTGCACACATTGTGAGTACTAACAATGGCCATGTTCGTTGATTACGTTCATGATGATACGTTTTGGGGGAGAGGCTTTAGAGGCCTGAAGGGACGGGAGAACAGCTTACAGTAGATGGCAATAAAACGGTGCATTATTGTTTTGTACATAAATCAAAATCAGTGAATCAAGATGAAATTTAAAGCGGCTTTAATCAATATGTTTATAATGACAATCAAATACATGACGGCTTGTAAAATAGTCTCTTCTAGTGATGACATCACACACGATCACACTACAAAGATTTTTTTTAGGAGCTTGTAACTCAATTTTACAGCCTTCAGCGTTACTATTTTGGTTCACTCCCGCAGCTCTCATCATGGTCTTCTTCGCCTGCACCAGACAGCTGTTTTCAGCCAAAAAGCTTTATAAATCCTCTTATGCTACTGGACCTGCAGCGAGACAGCAGATATACACAGTTAGCGACTAGCTGGTGAACATTGTAGAACATTTAGCAGCTAAAGAGACAGATGTTTCCCTCAGGAGTTGGTGGAGACCAAAGACGGAGCTAAAAGAGAGGGAAAATTATTAGGTGGACACAAGAGGTGCCTTTTCATTCGCCTTTTCAAGTTGTAAATAAGAAACCTCAGTAGAAAGGCAGAAAATTCGTAAGAATCTTGAAATATTGCAAAAACGTTTTTACGCTTGGCTAAGGTATATTGGTGTATTGATAAGAGCAAACTGCAAGAGTTCAATTGAAACGGATAACACTAATATAATGAAACGTAAAGCATGTGACATGTGATCCACTGAAGACACAAAGTGACCTTCCTCACATTGAAACACGAAAAACAAACAAGAGTTTTCTAAAGAATTATTTCACCGCTTGACTGGAGCTCTTTTAATTACGTCATCTTGTTGAGTCTTCTTCTGCAACGGTAGAATGATTTTCTGACTGGAGAGTTGGCGCCAGCGCTAAGAACCAAATCCTAATAATTGCATCACTGTAGTGGATGTAAACAAACAGTCATTCGCATTTTCTTTTGCTGATTTTCTCAAAATTCAGTTAAAACTTGTGATGCATTTGGATGGAAACCTGACGAAACAGGACTCCAAGTGAACGCTAATGTTGCTCCGTGTCCCTTTAGATGTGGCAACAGGCAACTGTTGGCCATATCAACATGAAAGATGATCATTTGTGAGTTTTACAGCATGTTCACTTTGGCCGAAAGAAAAATCAAGTACTCATGGGGACTCGAGAAACGCATATACACACTTCAAGCCCCCCACACCCTGCTTCCTGTCCCCGTTGAAAGAATTCCAGCCATCACAGCTCTCATCCTGGGAAGACTCCTCCTTTCCTTTTCTTTCCTTTCTTTAAATGTCCTGTCCTTTTCCTCTTCCCTCCTTTCCTTTCTTTCTCTTTGCACTGAGGTTACTGTAGTTCAAGTCCATGGGTTCCACTCGTGGCTTGAGGATCACTCGTCGCTCTCATCAAAACAAATTCTTTCCATATCTCCTCCTGTTTTCCTCTTCATGCTTTGAATTGGTCAGAGTTGGACAAGCCCATTTCTCCTCCTTGATGGATCACTTCGCTAACAAACTAAACAATGCTGTGCTTTCCTGTCTTAAGGCAAAAATAACATTATATTCTCAGGACACAGTCTGTCTGCTGGGAAACCTTGTTCCTCTAACTTTTTCCTTTTGTTTAATGATAATCCACCAATTGAAAGTCATTGTTGTCATTCAAGTGCTGAGTTTTTTCAGTGCCCTGAACCTGCTGAAATCCTGCAGTATATTTTCAGAAACATTCTTTCTGTTTCTTTCTGCTGTTGGTTGGTTTGACGGGTCAGTAATAATTCATCTTGCATAACTTGTTTTCATTCTGATGTTGTTCTTTGGTTATATGAAGTCAGTTTATTAAACATCTGGTGAGTGTAATTTGAGGTTTTATTAGATTGTGGCACCGCTGGTGATGCTGTTTTCTTAATGTTTATTCACCAATGCAAAAGTCAACGGAGCGTGCTCGGTACGGTATATACACTGGTATTACTTCTGTTACTGACCCGTCTCAAACCGAGATTCAGCTCACCCTCTGGAGAATTTAGTTTAGTTAAACTCAGGGGAACTATTTCAAATGACGTCGATACGACTTATGGTGGCGTGTCAGGCCTGTGGTCATCCTCCGTTCCCAGAGACTCCCAACATCTTAACTTCCTGTTGTGGAGCGGACTGAACCAATCCACGGGACAAATTTAAACCTGGCATTTTCCCAAACATATGCACGCTCTAACACACGCACACGCACACGCTCAGTACTGGAGTGAACATTGGCACCGGATGTTGGACTAACCTCTCGTGGGTGTTGTTTAAGAATGGAGATGCACACTTCTTATCCTCACTGTCACACACACACACACACATACACACAGTCCTGATGTTTTACTGAGGTAAACACGGGTGAGAGTTTAAAGTCTTCCATCTGCTAAGTTTACCATTGTTGCCTAAAAACCTTTGCACACACACACACAAATAGTTGGATGTTTGCTTGTCTTACAGTTTAGCCGTTCCCAGGTCTATTCTGTCTGTCAATCACTCACACATAAACACACATGTCCGTACTGCCTTCCCTCTAACATTAACAAGGTCTAAGTGACCTTAACCCTTGAACCAGGTCGTAAAGGAAAAGTATGACATTTTGGGGAATACACTAATTCATGTTCTTGAGTTAGATGGACTGTAAATCCGCTGTATAATGTTCATTTATCATTTTTACTTAAATAAAAACCAAGTGCAAGAACACTATTAAAAGTATTTACAAAATTGTTGCTCTATTCCTTTAACCCCTCAACAGTCATGTGAATAAAAATGTCCTCTTTCTAAAGATATACACACACTGTGTCCCTGCTTGATTCAGGCTCAGCGATAAGTAGAGAGGTGATCATCCGGCCACGTCCCTTCCTCTCTTTCTCTGCCTTTGTCTATTTCTGAGTGTTTGTTCCAGTTGGGCAAAAGTTCTGACCCTCCGGACGACCCCTGAGCCTTGACAGAGGGGAGGAGGGGAGAGAGAGAGCGAGAGAGAGAGAGCGAGAGAGAGAGAGCGAGAGAGAGAGAGAGAGAGAGAGAGAGAGAGAGAGAGACGCAGGCCAGAAGAGAGGAGGGGAGGATTGTGGGAACGGAAAGAGGCTAAAGAGGTGGGAGGATCAGCCCTGGATGGGGAGGAGGGAGGGAGAGGGAATGTGTTGAACATGTTGATATTGTGCATCTCTGAGTGTGTGTAGGTGTATGTCTAAACCTTTGTGTACATGCTTTAATTTCTGTGATAGCATTTATGTGTTAGTATTAGTACTGGGGAAGTGATACAGTGCTGTGTGTGTACATGTGTGTGTATCTCTGTGCAGTGTTTATGTTAATAGCACAGTATTTTGAGGCTGGAATGACACATTTACGATGTCCTGTGTTATTTTACCCTCGGTACTCTTACATCATTCATTGTTTTGCTTTCCACCGCCTGCTCACTCTGAGGAAAACACCGCTGGAAAAACTAAGAGCAACTCTGCATTTACAGTCTCAGCCCAGTAGCATAAACGCCACTTTAACTTTCCCTCACTATTGAAAGATGTGGAGATGAGATCTTTGGCTAATTTAAATTAAATGTCACTAAAGAATAGTAAAAAGAAAAGAAAATCAAATGAGAGTGTTGAAAGCAAATTAGAACAATAAAGTTGTTTCACATACAAGTAGCCATGTGATCCATCGTTAATATAAGAATATTTCTTATAGCCGGATTGCTGTAGGTCAAAAGTCAACAGAAGGATGAGTCCATGTTTGTTAATGAGTCAGGTTACAGTATTGCTCTGATGCAGGAAAACACCTGGAAACCACTTCCTCTGTGAGGTCATCTCTCTGGTCAGAGAGCCGCTTCTCTCTGGTTGTTGTCATTTGTGTATCTCTGTGCCCAAAGACAAACTGTAAATACGAGAATAAGGTTTGTTAAAACAACTTTTCTCTGCTCTTTCTTGACCTTTCTTTTTTCCCTCTCGCCACAATTCTTTTCCTCTTTCTCTCACTTCCCCCAGCCTATCATCCCTGGGGCTCTGCTATTTGCTTCAATCACAACACACTAAATGGAAACACATGAAGGCACATTTACTCACAGATTCCCAGAATTCCTGGCTATGAGGTCACTCAGTGTCTCAGTTTTGTGTCGCTCGTGACTTTCACTGCCTGGAAATGGAAATATAACCCCACACTCCCCAGCAACCACTGTTGGCTGGATGTATATGTGGGTCAAGACTATTTAGGTTTCAGACAGTATGTTATCATCATTCTTTCAATTGTAATCCCAACGTTGCACCCGAAGATATTTGAATAACTTCTTCAAATTCTTGAGAAATTCTAAAATTCTTAAACCTCCTCATTCCTGCTGAGGCCATCAGTGGGTGCATCATTGCTGCCATGTTGTGTCTGGACTAACACTGAACCCATTCAAAGATCTTTATGTTATGTTGTAACCAAGTCTGAAACTATATATATATAATATAATTAATTTAGTTTGTTAATCAAGTCTTTAAAATAATGTTTTAAGCAGCATGTGAGTAAACTGTGAGTGAGCCTGTTGCATAATAACTTACAATGAGAGAGCACAGATTGGCTCCGGCTGTAGAACCGGTCTGCCAGGGTTGCAGGACCAACATGGTGCCATGTTACAAAGAGCGGACAAATAATCTCTTTCCTCTTCCTGTAAATCTGTTCCTACTTTCCGCTTCTCTAGGCGATGCTGTCCTTCACCTTCTTCTTCTTTTTGGTTCTTACACAACTTTCTTTGGGTTAATCAGAGAATACACACATACACAGACCTCCGCCCCCCTACAGTGTCTCTCAGAGCTGGACAACTGCCAAACTCTCTGGGGGTCTTAGCAGGGGGGACACCTGGGGGGCTGGAGCTTTGCCATGGGGCCTAGAGAGAGAGAGAGAGAGAGAGAGAGAGAGAGAGAGAGATCATGCTCTCATGGATCCTCATGTGGACCCACCCCATACTGCACTGATTACATCTTGATTTACTTAGGTGATGTCACATGTGTGTGTGTGTGAGAGAGAGAGAGTGTGTGTGTACAGTACAGTACACGTAGTTCTCTGCTGTGTGATAAGCACATCTTTCAGAGACTCAATGTAGTTCTCTGCTTATCTGGTTTACACATTCCAGTCGGCTTCAAACACTTACAGAGTGATTGTGTGAGTGAGAGAGATAACGAGTGTGTGTTCTCTTCACGTTTCTCTTGTTTTAAATAAAGGATCTGAATACTTCTTCCACCACATCTGTGTTGTATGTGCGTGTTGGCCTCATGATAAAGGTTTCTTAAGCGCTTGAACCTTCTTAAGTAAAAGTATTCATTTATTATGTATTAATACTCCAATACTAGTAAAAGTCCTGCATTCAAAACCTTACTTAAGTAAAAGTATGGAAGTATTATCAGCAAAATGTAATTGAAGTATGAAAAGTAAAAGTATTGATTGTGCAGTAAAATGTTCCTGTCAGTGTTTATTATATATGATGTTTCTGGATTAATATTACTGCTGCATTAATGTGTGTGTTGCATGTTGCTGCTGCATTAATGTGTGTGTTGCATGTTGCTGCTGCATTAATGTGTGTGTTGCATGTTGCTGCTGCATTAATGTGTGTGTTGCATGTTGCTGCTGCATTAATGTGTGTGTTGCATGTTGCTGCTGCATTAATGTGTGTGTTGCATGTTGCTGCTGCATTAATGTGTGTGTTGCATGTTGCTGCTGCATTAATGTGTGTGTTGCATGTTGCTGCTGCATTAATGTGTGTGTTGCATGTTGCTGCTGCATTAATGTGTGTGTTGCATGTTGCTACTGCATTAATGTGTGTGCTGCATGTTGCTGCTGCATTAATGTGTGTGTTGCTGCTGCATTAATGTGTGTGTTGCATGTTGCTGCTGCATTAATGTGTGTGTTGCATGTTGCTGCTGCACTAATGTGTGTGTTGCATGTTGCTGCTTCATTAATGTGTGTGTTGCATGTTACTGCTGCATTAATGTGTGTGTTGCATGTTGCTGCTGCATTAATGTGTGTGTTGCATGTTGCTGCTGCATTAATGTGTGTGTTGCATGTTACTGCTGCATTAATGTGTGTGTTGCATGTTACTGCTGCATTAATGTGTGTGTTGCATGTTGCTGCTGCATTAATGTGTGTGTTGCATGTTGACTGCTGCATTAATGTGTGTGTTGCATGTTGCTGCTGCATTAATGTGTGTGTTGCATGTTGCTGCTGCATTAATGTGTGTGTTGCATGTTGCTGCTGCATTAATGTGTGTGTTGCATGTTGCTGCTGCATGTGTGTGTTGCATGTACTGCTGCATTAATGTGTGTGTTGCATGTTGCTGCTGCATTAATGTGTGTGTTGCATGTTGCTGCTGCATTAATGTGTGTGTTGCATGTTGCTGCTGCATGTGTGTGTTGCATGTTGCTGCTGCATTAATGTGTGTGTTGCATGTTGCTGCTGCATTAATGTGTGTGTTGCATGTTGCTGCTGCATTAATGTGTGTGTTGCATGTTGCTGCTGTAGATGTTTAAGGTTGTTCTCATTTCAACTCCTTTATAACCTGTTGGTAGTTTAATCTACACAAAGCATCATATTCTATAAGATCATCATGTTTGTAGCGTCTCTGTCCTGTGAGAACCATGAAGGGTATGACAAATTGAAGAATCATATACAATATATTATATTACTGGATTATAATTATTAATGCATTCATGTGTACTTGACTGTTGCACCAGATAAATATGGAACAAATGTTATTACGTTATATACTGCTGGGTAGCCTAACCTATAATAATAATAATGTATTAGTTTATTTATATTTTGTATTAATAATTTGAATCTGAAAGGTAACGAGTAACTAAAGCTGTTAGACAAATGTAGTGGAGTAAAAAACACAATATTTGTCTCTAAGATGTAGTGGAGTAGAAGAATAAAGTTTCATGAAATGGAAATACTTAAGTAAAGTACAAGTAACTCAAATGTGAATTTAAGAACAGTCCTTGTAGGCTGCTTGGTTACATTCCACGCACAACACACATGAATGTGCTGTCTGAAGGCTACACACTGGAATGCATTGGTCTCACAGCAAAGTTCTTCACAAGTTTTACACTAAAGTGTTGCTGCAGTTTTGATCTATTCTTTCCTTCTCCATGCATCTTGGAAGTAGGAAAAGTTCTGCCAGAAACCCCAAACCCTAAAAGTAACATCTCATGTTGTTTCACATGTTGCAATGTTATTGTGTGATGCTGCTTCAGCGGAAAAGACGGCTGTCTTTCTTTGCTGATAAGCACAAAGCACACACCAGTGGATTAGTAAAGAGGGAATGGGTTTAATTAGCCTTGCAGGCATCCCGCAGGAGCTGTATACAAGTTGTGTCTGCAGTTTGACCTACGAACAGCAAACGTCTGCATTCTTCATTTGTTGAATCCTCATTACCTCGCTGTAATTAAGCTCAGTTCCAACCCTGTTGGGGCCACCAGAATGAGCCTCCAAACGTTGTGCTCCAGCAGGTCTCGACTGAGCCAGCAGTAGAAATTTTAAGGCCCATTTAAGTGTCTAATTATTCCTCGTAATGCAGAGACTTTATAACTCTGTGGAGAAAACAAGCCGAATGTTGTGTTTGATTGACCCAGATACTGCTGCTGTAGCAACGAGGTTACAAGGTTCCTTTAGTCGTCATTTTACAAACACTGGGTTGCACAGTGAAATGTTGTAGCCCTTTCATGCTACACACACATAGAACATGATCAAATATTTAAAAAAATAGAATAAAATTAAATAAAACAATATATGCAGTTACTTATATACAAATCCTTATACACTTATAGACGTTGGTTTTGTAGGAGTGAGGGTAGTGCAAAGGTTTGTGGTATGGTAATGATATTGTTGAATTTATCATTACATTTGATCTGATTTAAGTATTGATATTAGTCAAACATCATAGTTTAAGCTGCAGCTCCAAAATGTCATTATTAAAACTTTAAAGCAAACGAAACCAAAGGGACAAGGTAAAGGTAAAATATATAAAAACTTTATCTGAGGCAGTGTTTCAATTCATTGTGTACTGTGAGCCCCAAATATTCCCAGACACTGTACTTTCCTTGCAGCAGAGTTCTATGTAAGCAAGCCAATAAAGAAAGTTTGTTGGTGACGCTCTGCTCTGTTGCAGTTTTTGTTTAAGGCCCATAAACTAGTGCAGCTCTACAAAGCGTTAAAATAACTCTTGTCCTGCAAAGCTGCGAGATGCAGATTGTAAAGCTGACTTTTCCAATGTAAACTAACAATTATTCAACTGACTAAAAGTCCACTGCATGCACTTGAGATGATTTTTTTAACAAATGGTTCTCTGTCTGAACAATGACCAAAGCCTGCTGAGAGACCTGCGAATGTTCCTGTTTTTTAAATAAGTCTACACTGGTTTGGCTGTTGGACTGTGGTTACTGTCCGCCTGCTGCTCATCAAATTAAAGAACAGAGTCTTCATCATCTCCATCTGTCACAGCAAAACAGTAAAACAAAGCTCTCAAATTGGCTGGATGAAGTAGACAGGTGGTCAGAAAACTATGGTTTATCAGTTTCACTTGCAAAGCAGAGACAAAAAAGGTAATGCAGCAGCAGCAGCAGCGTTGGGCATTATATAACAAGTTCAAAAAACAAGTAATGTGGTTGTGTTTTGTCAGCCATAGACGTGACTGAAACCTAAACATAAAGAGGTTCTCTGTAGTGAATGAATCATAGGCTTCTGAGAAGAACTTCATGGGACTGATTTCAGCAGCCCCAGAGAGGCTGCATCCTGATATTATTTCTCACCTGTTGATGGCTTCACACCTCTTGATCAAAGAGTTACTCCATCACCACAGTTTTTCAGCAGTTTTACTTCTCTTGATCAATAACATTGTGTTATCCCTTCTGATCTTGCCAAAAAAGAGCTGTTCTGATGGTTTAATTATCACACGTTGATTTAAACACCCATCTAATGGATTATTTATCATGAGCTCTACCGTGTCAAATCAGCTCGCGTCTGCCAAGGTGATACAGGAAGCAAGAAACAAAGAATATCTATATTTCAAAATAAAACAATGCACGTCTTGTTTATATATTATTTGAAAAATCTTACATGTGCTTTCCCCCCAATTTAAGCAGTGATTATATGTAACTAAGTACTTTGATTAAATGATTGTACATGAGTAAAGTTTTGACATACTTGTAGGCTACTTTTACTTGTAGATTTCCTTTCTCTGCTACCTTATACTTTTACTCCACTAGCCTACATCTCAGAGGGAAATAATGAAAAATAAAGCCATGTTTATACGATTTGATGCAGTAGGCTACTTTACTGGAATACAAATCTAGTCAGTAGTACAACGTATTCAAATTGTCTGCACATTGACGAACAACAACATTAAAATGCTCTTACATGTATTTGTTAGTGATAAAAACAGAATAATCTAATATTATATAATTATACTCCCGAGCCATTCTACATTATGAGTACTCTTTTAATCTTAAAGTAGCCTAAAGTGTTATGCTATTAACATATTATATTGTAGGGCCTACAAGTAGGCTATTTAGGCATGAACTCAAGAACTCAGGGCTATTTCTACACTGTTGTATTAGTACTTCTACTAAAGTAAATTATCTGAGTACTTCTTTCACCACCGCATTTTAGACACCAGTGAAATTAGGTGTGTTCTTTATTTCCAATTTGGTAGTCTACATTGTATGCTGGTGTTAGATGACCGAGGACTCATAACAAGCTACAGCTTGTGTTCACAGGCAAAGATCTTATTTTGAAACTCTAAACCGGACGTTGTCTGTGCTCATTCCATCTGTTTGGCGGCGCTCCTTGTGTGTGAGAAGCGGATCCCCTTTTTAACTTTCTCCGTCCAGAGCGCTCCAGAGACTCTAATACCCCGTCAGTAAGAGGTTTACCTGCCCTGAAGCTGAGGTCTGTGTCGGTGGATTGTACGACTAAACTCCAGTGATTTTATTCCCACAAGAGAGACGGAGCGACGGTCCCCTCCGAAGGTAAATATCTGTTTATTTTGGGGGGTTTTTAGGTACTTTTTTCATGGGTTTAGACGTGGTGACAGGCCGGTCGGTAGCCGTTGCCTACCTGTTGAATAGACCTACTGTTTTCTATTATGTGAATAACAAAAAGAGAAAAAACTGACTAGTGTAACATTTTATTTGTTAACATAATAGACTCGGCTTCACTGCACGTGACACTCCCTTTGGTTTCAACGTGTGGAGAGAAAAATCTAAATCTGCTCACTTTGCTTGACTTTAGGCAAATACACTTTTCAGACAGACGTGATTACGATATAAGTTTAGTTGCTCTACGTATGAGAATGTATATTTGTTTCAGCCATCAGTTCAGCCTATAATGTACACGCTCACCCAATCCAGGTTACGATTATCTCATTTATAAGAAGATTAAGTGTTTCAGAAGCAGTCAGAGCTGTCCTGTGGGACATTCACCAAAAAGGAAATCAGTGATGGAGGGAAATATTACACAATTTTAAAGCGCACCCAGTGACTCAGACTACCTGCAGTGTTCCAGGAATAAACTCCTCACTGGTGCTAAATACAGGAGCAGGTCACAGCAGCTGGCAGGCAGCCAGACTCCCGCTGTGATCTGACACAATGTAAGTGCTCGAGCTGCACACTTGGACATTTGGATCTCATTGTAGAACAGCTATCACACACCTCCTAATCAAGCTATATGAAGGGTGAACAGAGGTTTGTGAGGGTCAAATTCATCCCAGCCAATCAGAAGCATTCATTTGTATTAGGCTGATTGGACATAGCTGTGCTATGTCTGTGTCTGGATGCACCAGAACGAGACAGATTTGTTCCACTTGTACCAATCAGTCAACCGGTGAAGGAGTCTTCAGGAGGACCGTAGGGATGATGTCACAGGCTGCAGTTACATAAGTGAGGGGAAGAGAGAGATGAGTGAGCTGGAGTTTATTTCTTAATCTCACTATGTTTTATCTCTAATCCAATCATACTTTTTATTTTGTTCTAATGTGGGGACAGAGAGACAGAGACAGGTTATCTAAAACCTCTTCACATGTTACCCATTTTATTCAACGCCCTGTGAGAAATCACAGTTTCAGATGACTCACTGAGTACATTGCCTCACCAGTGTTTTAGATGAATATGAAGTTATGCGTAGTCTTCCTGATAGTTAACAGTGTTGAGCTACACAAATGAGCCTTAACTCACAGACACACGTAATCCTATAGAGTGGAACCTCGCTGTGGATCAACGAGATGACAGACGATATCAGCTTTACTTTTATGGTAAAAAACAAAACAAACGGATTAGCAAACAAGCAAAAGGCTTTTTGTCAACAATGGCCTGCTGTGCGCAATTACGCATGACGCAAGAGCCTGCGGAGGATAACAACAATGAAAGGAGCGCCTGCTCGCCTCGCTTGTATGCGTTTGTCCTAGAAGATGACAGGGCTCACTAGTATGGCTCACTGGCTGGCTGTCCTGTAGCGGACACATGTAGGCAGCAAATGGAGCCTAAGAGCAGAAACAGATGTCAGATCAGCCTCCTCTGTGGTGCATTGCATCATCAGAAGCGTCCCAGAAAAAAGGTGAAGCATAGAGGAAAGAGAACATAAACTAGCTCTCTGGACTGTTTTCTCCTTTATGGCTATTTAAAACTTGTTCACCTAAAGGAACAAGATGTTGTCATCCTCACTTCTTCTAAGGCAATATGAGGCTACACTTGGTGTTAGGGTTAAGGTCAATTAGCTTTGGGTTAATGTTAAGGGTGGGGCTAAAGGGAATAAAATACAGATTATAGTACAGACGTGTGTGTGTGCGTGCGTGTAGACAGACAGATTAGACCTGAACCTTAATGGCTGAACTGTACAAACAAACAACTCATGCTTCATTGAGGCTGGAAAGTGTGTGTGTGTGTGTGTGTGTGTGTGTGTGTGTGTGTGTGTGTGTGTGTGTGTGTGTGTGTGTGTGTGTGTGTGTGTGTGTGTGTGTGTGTGTGTGTGTGTGTGTGTGTGTGTGTGTGTGTGTGTGTGTGTGTGTGTGTGTGTGTGTGTGTCCTTGTCACTCACACTGAGCTGTTTACATCTCTGCAGCTCCATTTCAGTCTTCTACCAAACAAACATTATATATATATTACATATATTACCATCTTCTACCGCTTATCTGGGGTCGAGTTGCGGGGGCAGCTGCTCCAGTAGGGAATCCCAAACTTCCCTTTATACTATTGTGTCACAAGACACCATAAATTCATATTAGCCAGATGTGCTGCGTTAACATTTTGACATGCTACATAGTTTAAGACCTTCATTGTCTACGGCAAAATTCATAAATCACTTTCTCAAATGTTTTCGATATAATACTGAAAAAACTTGAATAAATACAAATGAAGTATTTTGTCGCCTTCTCCAGGCTTTTGAGACAAAAATAAATTACAATCCAATTTTTCATCATAGTATGTACAATTATCGTTTAAGATCCTCGTTATTTTCAATTATTATTACGACTAATATTTCAATTAATAATTTTCTCTATAAAATAAAAAAATATTTGTGAAAAGTTCACGGCAACTTCTCAAGGTGAGGTCTTTTAAATGTCTTTTTTTTTTATAGATATTCAGATTGAGTGATTTATAAAAAAAGAAAGAGACATTTGAGAAGCTGATATTTGGGAATGTTTCAAATATTTTCACAATGTTTGCTTGAAAAATGATTGAAATGATTAATTCATCAAAATAGTTGATTATTTTTCTGTCAAGCAACAAATGGATGAACAGACTTATTGATTCAGCTCTAGTTTGTACAATACAAACTAAATGGGACCCACAACTCAGATGATCTGTGTTCCTGCTGAATATTGTTTAATCAATGGCTGCAGGAAAAATACCATTTCCAGATCTTTGGCTTCTCAATAATGTGATGTGAGTTTCATACTGTATTTAATTGTCTCCTTAATAGTTTCAAGAGGAAGGAGATATGAGCTTTGTTGTTCCGACTTCAACAGACAGATTTATGACTCAATTTTCCTTATTCGGGTGAACTATTCTGAGGTACGGCTGAAGGGTACGTCGCCCACATCCCATCACCCCTCTGAGTCAAACACAGCACTTTATCTCTTGGAAACATCGTCAAACTACAACAGAAACTGTAACTTCAACAGTTCAGCAGGACTTGCTCCACCCTGGTGAGCCAGCTCTGACTGGTTCACTTCTGCACTCGTGTTATTTTTATGTGTATTTGCATGTTTTGTGGCGATTCTTGTGTCACGCCTGGTGGTTGTTGTGAGCTTTAACGGAGCCCACAGTGCACGTCCTCCCTTTTATTAGACGTAATAGTTTGTTAACACAGTTGTTTGATTCATTTGTTCCACTTCTTTTCTTTGATTTGTGTGGCATACATTTTGATTTTAAAATAAGGGGTGGACAAGTTAATGAATTAGACTGTAAGATCTCCTCTCTAATATATCTGTGGTCAGATGTTGCACAGACTCTGTTTTCCTTTGTTGATGGATGTCTTTGGATCATGGTGTTGGAAGGGGAGAGAGGCGAGTATGTGTGTTTTGAGTTCTAAAGGTTTTTATTTTAAAGTTAATCTGCCCTCAGATACTCCGGCACAGTTTTTAATTGACAATCTGTGATCTTCTGTGAGCTCCAGAGACGTGACTTAGTTTTTTAATAGATCCCACCAGACACAAGCGAAGAAGGAAGTCACACCCACGTTCTTACCTTCAGCTTATCTCCATTAAACCCACGCGTCTCTACTCTTCACCAAACCTAAACATTTTCTACTTTTTACCTAAACTCAGCCATGTGAGAAAGTCACATTGTACTTTTTACTCTTTTATTTATCTGACAATTAGTTACTGGTGACTTTGCAGATTAAGAATTCACATCTGAAGCATATGATCATATGCTGCTTTGTTTTGTAGATTAAGTACCCATAGGTATAGAGAACCGTTACAGTGGTTCATCTCGGCCATCTTTGTTTTTCTACTTTTCTATATGAATAAGAAAATGCTAACGTGTCTACAGACAAGCTAGTGATGCTTTGAGCTAAATGCTAACACCAGCATGCTAATTTACTGATAGTGACGATGCTAAAATGCTGACGCTAAACAGTTATAGTGTTGACCTACAGTTAAGCGTGTAAGAACATTTAGTAAATACTAAACACAAAGTACAGCTGAGGGTGATGGGGAGGTCACCTTTATGTTTCGCAGGTATTTGGTCTTAAACCAAATATTAGACAAAATGAATTGTTGACTAGATGGTGGCGATAGAGGAGAAGTTAGAGGGACACAAAGTGAGTAGGAGAAGCGTCCACTGTGAACCGTGAATGTCTCCACTCAATCTCAAGGCAATCTATCCAACAGTTGTTGTGATGTTGCAGCTGATCTGATGCTTCACTCCCTTCACTGGAGCCTCCTCCATCAAACTGCTGAACACCCTGAACTTCATGTCTGTCATCGACAATCCTCTGGTTACATTTAACAGTTACTTCAAGAATACTTAAATGAATAGATGCCAATGTAAGCAGGTCTTAACCGAACTTTGGAAGATAATAAATGCAGCTGAAACAAGGTTTCGATGTAACCTCTAAGAAACGTTGTCTTTTCATCCAGATGTAGTTCAGTTTTAAACTAGAAATAATGTCAAAGTCTTTTGACCTTTTGTGTATTTTGTACTTGCTACTATTGTTGCTCATATAGAAATGACTTTTCCCCTTTAGTGGCCAATATGAAGTCCGTTTGATTAAAAGGATCAAAGGCACCTGAAATGTGAACATTATGGTCATCACGTCTGTGTTTGTCTTTCTTCTGCACAGTTTTCGGTGAACGACAAACATGAATGCAAACACCAGAAATAACAACATTCCCCTCCTGATTGTTTCCGTATAATAATGAATGGACGTGTTGATAACAGGATCGTCTGCTGTGATGCAATCATTTCTGCCGTGTACGAACAGGATTATTCCAGTCATGAGTTTTCTGGTCTTTTCATCATGTAACAGTTTGGCTTTGTTCCCTGCAAATTAGACTAATACTCAATTAGTCACAGTTCCAGCCAAAGCTTTGCAACGTGAACAGCTGGCCTGAACTTATATTACGTCAGCTTTGTGTCTGACACTTTGTGCTGTGTTTGACTTCCAAAGAGGTTCCTGTGAAGAAGCTACAGGAAACAGTTAAATCTTTCTGTGAGTGTGTTACAGTTGATTTATGTTTTCAGATGAGCTGGACCGATTGAAAGCTGCGATTAAATTAACATTCTTATGTCTGTGAGCATTTAGATTCAATCTCACTGATCTCAGACTTTATTCTCTTGTACTTCATCCGCAAAGATAATGTAGTATATTTACTCACGTGCTTGTACTTAAGTACAATTTTGAGGTACGTACTTGAGCATTTCTAGTTTCTACTTTCTACTTCTACTTCACCACATTTTGGAGGCAAGAATTGCACTTTTTACTCCATTACATTTGTTTGAGAACAGTCGTTACTTTGCAGATTCAGAATAAGAATACTAAATATAAATAATAAGTAAATGATGATGCATTATTACAGAATATAATATATATATAATTAAAATGAGCCCCACCTTTACCAGCTGCAACTTTAAAGTGATGAACACATTAATATTTAAATATTATAGTAAACAGCATTCTGAAATCAGACATTTTGCATAATGAGTACTTTGATGATAATACTTTTATTAAGTATTAACTAAATTCATAACTTTTACTTGTAACTGAGTATTTCTACACTTGTATTGCTAATTTCAGTTAAGTAAAATATCTGAATACCGCTCTGGTCTGTCTGTGGGACGCTCACAGTAACCTGAATGTGAGCCCCGTGTGAACGTTCACAGGACCACTGTGATGATGGCGCGATGGAGACAAGATTATTTTGTAGCTGTCGGTTGAAAACGCTGCTTCTGGCTGAGAAATAGTGGTCGAAGCCATATAATTATTAAAAAGTTATTATTCAATTATTGACTTTTCTTGAGATAAAACCGACTCCCGGAGACAGACAGACATCCAGGATCCACGCCGTTATCCACAGAGCAGTCCACACATTCCTGTGCTTCTCTTCAGTAAACACGAAGAGCGCCTGTGAACCCAAAGTCGGCCGGTCACAAGATAAACATCATAACACTCTGATTTGTAAAGCTCTATTTCGCTTATATTTATACAATGTTGAGCGTCCATCGAAGACACATCTTCACAGCATTCACACGTCATTCAAGCTACAAGACCTGCAAGTTATAGAAGAATAAAAAACTATGATTCAATAACAGTTTTATAGTCTAAATCAAGTTTATAGAAACTTGATTTATTAAGTTTATAAACATTGTTCAAGAAGAAATCCTCCTCGGGCTACAAAAAGAAAGGGACTGTACTTTCTTTCTCTTTAAAAAAAAAAGAAGAGGTGTACAGAAACATACGGATACAACACAAACGTAAACAGTTGTAACAATTATAAGTTAAATCCAAATAAAATGGGTTTGAGAACTTCACATGAAATAGTCAACGCAACTAAATGTCTGTTTTCCCTCCTCACCCAAAGTGTAGCCGTCTTTTTGTGAAGGCCAGCGCTGCATTCCTCAACTTTTGTGACAAAACCTCTGAACTCTGCACATGAAACACTTCTTTATGTTTAAAGGGTTAAACACCAAAGGAATATTTCGGGTGGTGAAAGGATCACAAGATCACAGAGCCCCCGGGCGAGACCTGACAGACTGCATCCCATAATTCCCAGCGTTTCTCAGGAAAGAGACTTTAAGACGTTTCACTGATAACAGGCGAGTTGTTGCAGAGGCCAAAAGCTTTTAAAACCAACAAGTTAATGCAGTCATTTGCATTTCCACTAACGTAGCTGAGGGGTCCTCTGGGAATGCGTGACCAATCTTCTGCATGGACTGACTCACTGTAAGAGCAGCCTCAAGACCTCAAGTCACACACTTTGGGGCAGTCACACCCCTCTTAGCAAACACTCAGGATTCTCTGAGTGTTTTCCATCGTATGTCCTCATTGAAAAGAAGGTTGTAAATTTCCTCCCGCCTTCATTCCTCCTCTCCCCCGGCTCCTGCCCCCTCCCTTCCCCTTCACCCCATCTATCTCTCCTTTGCCTTCCTCCCTCTCTCTTCATTTCTTTCTGACGTCTTTTCTCTCGTTTCTCCTCACAGATCTCCCGCATCTTGATGTCACATTCCTAAAGTTTCTGAAGAACTCAGAAGACCGACCCGACAGCAGACTGCGAGGATCGTATCCTTCATCCCTTTTGTCTGAGGAGGGATAGAGACCAGAGTGTGTGTGTGTGTTTGGAAGGGAAGAGGACCCGCTGTTTGTTTGGATATGGCTTTTCTGTGTATGAGAGAAAGACACAGGGAGCTGATCTGAGGTCAAGGCCTTCTTCCTCCTTCTCTCCCCCCCGGAGTCACATGACAGCGTGAGGCACAGCCCCCGGGGTTGCTATCGCTACACTGACCGACCTAAATATTTCTATACTTATTTGAAAAAGCAGCACAGACTGGATCTCTCAGTTGGGAGGGGAACGTTTTAATCACCCTGAGAAACTGTCTGCGACCCAAACATATAGAGGTGCAGGGACCTCCCCTTTTCTCTTCTCACGTCAACGTGTCAGAAGCAAAATGCCGGCAAAGACACCAATGTACTTAAAAACTACAACTCCCAAGAAAGGAAAGAGGCTGAGGCTTCGTGATGTCCTCTCCGGTGATATGATCAGCCCCCCGCTGGGCGACGTGCGTCACAGCGCCCACGTGGGGCCCGAAGGGGAGGGCGACATGTTTGGAGACGTGGGTTTCCTGCAGGGTAAGATGAACATGCTGCCGACCCAGAGTCGGATGCAGGATGGACGCTCGCACAGCGTGGAGAGACGGCTGGATGACGGCTTCAACGCGAGACAGGACTCGCACAACTACGCCTACAATGGTTACCACTATCAGCACTCCTCCACCGGCCTGCTGAAGACCACCATCTCCATGCCCGTGTTCATCGCCCACGAGCAGGCTCCACCAAAACCCCCACGCCTCCACCTGGACGACCCCTCCCCTCCTTCTCTGCCTTCTCAGCAAAACCGCTTCCACCACCATCAGCAGCCCGCAGACACGAGCCACAAAGAAGCCAACGGCTACAGTCACACAGACAGCCACAGCCGGCTCTTTCAGAACGGTTTGGTGGGACGATTGGCGTCAGAGCCCTGCCGTGACATCTCGCTCTCCCCCGCCATCCGCAGGCTCGTCCCCTCCTCCGGCTCCTTCTCGGAGGCCTCCTCTGAGGACTCCATGTCAGAAACCTGTGGGCCCCTGGACAGTCGCCGGGGCATCAGCCTGGACTCTGATGCCGGCCTGAGCAACGAGGATCTGAGGAGTGAACGCAGTGACTCTCCCTGCACGGCCTTCCACCCGGCCAGGCTCACAGTCTCATCCGGGGTGTCGCGGTCAGACTCTTTAATGGGGTTAGATCTGGATCTGGGCCCGTCTATCATGGAGGACGTCCTGAGTATCATGGACCGCTACAAGACTGAGGACAACCGCTGTGAGCTGTGAAGACTAATGTGAAGTACAGATATTTTTTATACATGGTTAAATAGACTTTGTTCAGACACTAAAGGAGGAGAAAGAATGGAGCAATGGAGGGAGACAGAAATGTATTTTTCAAGAAGACTTGACTGCTGAGTGAAAGCTCATTGAAAGATTTAAAGGGGACATATTATGAAAAACTCACTTTTTCAGCGCTTGTGCTCATACATTTGGGTATCTGTGGTGCTTACCAACCCACAAACTGTGAAATGAGACAACCCAGTCTCTCAGAAAACATTCAGATTTGGATCCCCTTCCTGTGTCACATGCAGGTTCACTGAGGGGCTTAAAGAGACAGGCGCTGAAACAGAGTGTTTCAGACGGAGGGTGAATACAGGTATATTCAGACAGGTTGTGAAAAGTAATGTGTTTTTTTAACATTAAAGCATGTAAACATGTTCTAGGAGAGACCCAAAAAAGTATGAACATGAAAATGAGTATAATATGTCACCTTTGAAGAAGGTGAGACGCAGGTGGACACACGTGTTGGGACGTTGCTGCCCGACAGGACAACAGACACAAGGCACCAGGCTGGTCCTCAGGAGCCTTTCTCAAAGCTGAACCTCATAAACACTTAAACTGTAAGATGACAAACTTACAGTACAACTAACTGCAGCTACTAATAAATACAACTTATTAAAAATGTCTTACAACTTCAGATGGTCAAATGACACATTCCCAGACATACTGAACTGCAAACACAAATAGTTTTATACTGTCCTAATTCATCTTGGCTGCCTGAAGTGTTTCAGAAGAAGGAATATTAACATCTTCACTGGTTTACTGTAATGCTTCAATGCCCGATGAAGACTTCAGATTGTATTCTGCTTCTGTAAAAGAGGAAGATGTAGGTCTCTAGTGTTACATATGAGAGCGGCAGCGCCAACATTTCCTTTTTTCTTTTGATCGAGGGAAACTGAAGAATCTCATTCTTGTAGCTAATAAAATGCTTTTAAGTGCAAGAAGTGTGCTGCTGCTTTGTAGATCATTTTTAAATATTGGTCTTTTTACACTCTTCTTCCATGTTGTGGCTCACTGTCGGCCTCTCTAACATTCACTGTCTGCATTATCACAGTAACCTATTATTCAAATGTCATTTATGCTGTATATATATATCACTGTAAATGTAAGAATAAATCGTTCCTATAAAGAAAACTCAGGATTCATGGACAATTCTTCACACACATAAACACAGACACAATTGTGCTTGATAATAATTGATAATTATTTTCAGTGGCTACCCCTCCTTTTATAATGTATTTGTTAAGTGCAGTGGTGGAATGTAACTAATTACTGTAATTACTTGGACTTAACATGAATATTTCCACTTTATGCTACTTTATACTTCTATTCCACTGCATCTCAGAGGCAAATATTGTCCTTCTACTTCACTACATTTGTCTGACAGCTTTAGTTACTTTGTATAAAGTAATTAAAATGAGCTCCACATTTACCAGCTGCAACATTAAAGTAATGAACACATTAGTGCATCAATCATTTGTCATTCAACATAATGAGTACTTTTACTTGGTACTTGGTAGAGTATTTTACATTTTATTATTATTTATTTCTGAGTACTTCACTTTAGGTTGGTAAATTATTTTTGAGGTGGTCATAGGAACTATTATTTTGTAAATGCGCAACGGCTTTGTTTGCAGGTGCACAGGATGTGATGAAAGGTGCAAGTAAACACACCGTAACACTTCGAAGAACTGAACCCTTTTTAAAACATAATTTCAAAGTGTTTAGCATCGGATTCACCCCTCAGAGCTGAGGTATTAACACTAGATTTAGCCACTTTCTTTAAAAATGTATCAAATGTATTACACTACATATCTGCTTTAACGTTTCTTAGAGAGGATGCCTGATCATGTCGTCTGCCTTGCTGTTATTGGAATGCAGGTGTAGTTTCTCAGTGTGGCCGCTGGGGGGCAGTACAAAAACATCAATAAATTGCAGACTGTAAATTGGTGTACATTATATATTCTAAAAACAATGTGTACATTATTCCAACTGAATTATGTGGTGTTGTAGGTTCTCAATGTGTGTGAACAAAATAAAATGATTGTCTCGTTTTAATCTCAAATTCCTTTCTTATTGCTTCAGTTTGTCCCTTTATTTTATTTTATCACCGAAAATGCTTAATATGCTTTAATATCTACAATGACGCAGAATTGAAAATGCTGCAGTTCCCCATTGTAGAGGGAAGTACATCTTTATAATATAAATCTCTTGTAAAATATATAGTATATATATTTATATATATATATTATTTATATATATATATATATATATATATATATATATATATATATATATATACATATATATATATATATATATATATATATATATATATATATATATATATATATATACTATTTTATATACATATGTATACATGTAATTAATTCCCCAACCAGTGGATGGCCGTATTGTGCACGTGAGCGTTTAGGTTTAACGTAGTTATAACTGCCAAGAATCACAGAAGAAGAAGAAGAAGAAGAAGAAGAAGAAGAAGAAGAGTAGTCTTCCGGTCTGTTTCGCCACTGCCATCACTGCAGCAACACCAACGTTATAAATGACTATCTCAAAACAGCAAAAGTAACTGACAAAGAAGAGGAGAGGCTGCTACACGTTTTGCAAAAATGAAGTGAGTGTTTCTAACAGAAAAGTAAAAAAACAACGATCCTTGTAGACAATACGGATTGTTGGTACTAGCTTGATTGCATCAAGTACAACAATACATGACTGAATTAGCTTGCATGATTTAGCTACGGTAACATTAAGCATGACACTGACAGCTGCAGTTTATTTACGGTGTCCTTTAAAAGTCAGCCTGGTGTGTTTGTGTTGTTAGCTTTGAGTTATTGAGCTCGCTTCCACGTTAGCTTAGCTTCATACACATGTCTAGTTAACTATGTAGCTGCAATACTACACTATAAGCTTTACACACACAGATTCAAAGGTGCAGACTGTCTCTCTGTTCTCATTCATGTGAGAAGTCAGTTATTATTGTTGTATTCCAGGCTCAACATCGATGGTCTGTTGGTGTATTTTCCATATGACTACATATATCCTGAGCAGTACTCCTACATGCTGGAGCTGAAGAGGACTCTGGATGCCAAGGTGGGTGGTGTTTATGTATTATTCTACAGGATACATATACAGTAAATTCAGTTGGAAAACAGTGCTGCTGGACAGGCGACTCCATTATACAAACTCGCATGACAAAACACAATTAATTGTCAAACTTAAGAATGATGGCATGTACATATCAATACAGATTTAGTCTTAAAATATATTGTAGTTACAGAAGGAAATAGTAACACGTTGTATTGTGTCACAGTGGTGGAAAGTAACTAATTTACTCAAGTACTGTACATAAGTACAAATTCAAGGTACCTGTACAAAACTTGAGTCTTTACATTGTGTGTAGCTTTATACTTCTAGTCACTACAAAGGAAACAAATATTGTACTTTTTACTACTTTTCTCCAGATGTTTCTGTTAAACTGAAGGATGAAGTGTTGCTTTGTGTCTCTCCTACTTCTTAAGCTTAATTAACTATTTAAAAAGTCTCCTGGATCAGCTGTAAAATGCATCATCACAGAGCTGAAAACAGACTGTTTTTCTGATGCAGCAGCAACATGCAACACACACATTA
Source organism: Cottoperca gobio (assembly GCF_900634415.1). Classification (NCBI taxonomy): domain Eukaryota; kingdom Metazoa; phylum Chordata; class Actinopteri; order Perciformes; family Bovichtidae; genus Cottoperca; species Cottoperca gobio. Next base: position 20,378,293 of record NC_041367.1, on the reverse strand, counting down.
ATGCGGCAGTAATATGAATCCAGAAACATCACATATAATAAACCCTGACAGGAACATTTACTGTAGAATAAAAAACAAAGTTTAAAAGGTCAGTTTTGGTTTCCTACTGCATCAAGTGGAGGACAGCTACACAGTATTATTTGTATGTGTGTGGTTGTCATCCCATGTTTATGTTCAGGGTCATGGAGTCCTGGAGATGCCATCAGGAACAGGGAAGACCATCTCTCTGCTGTCTCTCATTGTTGCCTACCAAAAGGTGAGTTTAGCTGTGTGCTCATGTAACTTCTTGTGCTCCTCTGTGGCTTCCCACCAGCCAGTGCAACCTGAACACCTTAACATGTCCGGTTCTCTCTCTCTCAGGCATTTCCTTTGGAAGTGACCAAGCTAATATACTGCTCAAGAACAGTTCCCGAGATTGAGAAGGTGAGTCAATGTCAAATGAAATGAAAAGTGTCATTAGAGGACACATAAAGGTTCAATCCTAGCAACAATGTATCCTGTCTAGCTTATACTGCTCAGAATTCTTAAAAATAGAACAAAACAGATAAGAAAAACAGTTTTGAGATGGTGCTTTAAAAATCATCAGATCTTATCGTATATTTGATCCGCTGTCTGATCAGGTCGTGGAGGAGCTGAGGAAGTTGATGGAGTTTTATTCCAAGCAAACTGGAGAGAGCAACAACTTCCTGGCTCTGGCCCTTTCCTCCAGAAAAAACCTCTGCATCCACCCCGAGGTACGAACAGCTGCTGCACAGGACAAGTCAGACGAGTAGCAGGGCAGCGACGGGCCCGTTGCTCTCTCTAGGAAATAAGTAGAAAGAAAAGTTTAGATCTCTGTTTGCATTCTGTCTTGTTTTCTTTTACTTGAACTGTGATTTACTTTACTTGTTATTGTGCTCAGACTGATTTGCTATGTTAACAAGTGTTAAATGTTAAAAGTATCATAGATATTGTTGAAATTATATGGAAATGCAAGTAAGGGTAACGTAAGGGTTTGCTACAGGACACAATTTATGAGGTTCAGACCTGGGAAGAAACTTTAGTAACTGGGTCTCCTTTTTATTTTTATTTAACCCCGGTTCTAAATAAATAAATGCTTCGTCGGTTTCTATCCAGGTGAGCGCTCTGCGCTTCGGTAAGGAGGTTGATGGGAAGTGCCACACTCTGACGGCGTCGTACATTCGTGCACAACGTCACAGCGACCCCGACCTGCCAGTGTGCAGCTTCTATGAGGTAAGAAGTTACCTGTTCACCCAGATCAGACTCGTGTTTCTCAACTAAAGTGAAGGCAGACGAGGCAGTTTGAGGGAAAGTTTGTGTACAAAAATGATACATGACAGCAGCCCATCACATATTATAACTGATGATACCTAACAAGGTTATGTGTAAAGGTCCCCATTCGTCACTCAGACAGCTTTCCCTTTAATACCACTAGGAACGGGTCAATATCTTTCTTACAACCTGATTCATAAAACCAAATTACACTGTAAATCGCAGGCTGTATCATAAAGTGTTAGCAAAAGTTTTTTTGTAATTAAATCAATTATCTATCTTCTTTTCAGAATAAAACCTCCATCAGGTGCAGAGTACATGTTGGATACATTCAGGGTCCTGTAGTCGACCACAGTTAATGTGATTGATCCTGCTTGCCCCCTTGCATGCACGTATCTGTCCGCTGCTCTTGTTACGACGTCTCCTGGCGTTCTGGTTTGTGTCTGTAGGAGTTTGATGCAGTCGGCCGACAGGTGCCTCTCCCTGCTGGCGTCTACAACCTGGACGACCTGAAGGACTTTGGGAAGAGGAAAGGCTGGTGTCCTTATTATCTGGCCCGCTACTCGGTACGTTGCACTTACAGACTTCTGCAAACATGAAACGTGTAGCCTGGTGTGAAAAATGCCTTCTTGAGATATTCATCTGACCGTTACTCTTTACTGAAAGAATGTCACAAGATTTAAAGCTGTGCCACAAAGGTTGATGTCGTATCTCTCAACTTGTCCCGTTTTCTCTCTCCGGACTTTATTTCCTCTCAGCTCCTGCATGCCAACATCATTGTGTACAGCTACCACTACCTGCTGGACCCCAAGATAGCTGACCTAGTGTCCAAAGAGCTGTCCAAGAAGTCTGTGGTGGTGTTTGACGAGGCTCATAATATAGGTGAGGAGATGAACCGTCAGTCAGATTTATAGCAATCAAATGAATGTATTCTGTAACGGTTGTCCGAGGCCGGGACAAATCAGGAAACTAAAGATATTTGTTGTGACAACATGAGATAAGCCTTTATTGATTCAAGAGTTGCAGCTGCTCAAAGACAGAAATAAGTTCAGGTACATGGGGGACAAAAGGCCTTGGAGAATTTCTATTATCAAAATCTCGCTATCTTGGTAGAGAAGTGAAAAATAGAGTTTATCATGTAAGAAAAAACAGACTCGCACAATGTTCCTATGTTTCAGACACCATCCCGCATGTCAGTCTGTTAGGCAGGGGCAGGCAGTTAATGATGACTCATGATAAGAGCTTCATCCCTTCTCTTCTCGTCGTCTCATCTTTTCATCCCACGCCTCTTTGTCTCCTGTCTCTTTGTCTTACTCCTCAGACAATGTGTGCATCGACTCCATGAGCGTGAACATCACCAGACGAATGCTTGACCGCTGCCAGACCAATGTGGACACTCTTCAGAGCACCATACAGAAGTAAGAGCCTGGCCGAGGCATGTGTACTGAAGCATTGAACTCATCAAGTGCATCTCACTTCCTTTAATTGCATCTTTGTTAACACCGGCATTAAAAAGTACATTCTGTACTTTGCTTTAGTCTTTACTGTGAAGATTTGTCCAACCACAGTTTGTAAATGTGTCTTTCTGGCTCAGACACTGAAGCACCAGGAGCCTTTTCTACGGGCAGCAGTAGAAAAGTCATTTTAATTAGTTCATTATGTGTGTCTGCATTATTTGATAAACAAACCAGCTCCCTGATGAAATGGCTATTTAAAACATAGTTGTTGTTGTATATGGCCGGAACTCTGGAATATTAACTGCCGTTTAAAAGTCTAAACCCTTAGTGTGCATCCACTTCCTGTTTGTCAATAAATACACTTTATTATTATTATTATTATTCTTCTCTCTGCCCTGCCTCCCCTGCTATATGATAGTATAAAGGAGACGGACGCTGCTAAACTGAACATGGAGTACAGTCGATTGGTGGAGGGGCTGAAAGAAGCCAATGTTGCCAGGGAAACGGACGTGTACCTCGCAAATCCTGTGTTGCCAGATGAAATCCTTCGAGGTACGGCCGTCAGCAGGAGTGGTTTTATTCTTCATCCTTTCAAGTTTAGAAAGATTGTTTAGGCAAAAACACCAAACTGAGTCTCCAAAAAGTTGACATTGCTGTTTTCCTCTCTCACACACACACACACACACACACACACACACACACACACACAGAGGCAGTCCCTGGTACTATTCGCACAGCAGAGCACTTTGTTGGTTTCTTAAAACGTTTCCTGGAGTATCTGAAGTCCCGTCTGAGGGTCCAACATGTCGTACAGGAGAGCACGCCGCAGTTCCTCAAAGACATCTTCGACAAAGTCTGCATCGACCGCAAGCCTCTCAGGTCAGTCTCAGCGTCAGCATTAAAACGGAAGTCACTTAAGTCTCCAGACAAACATGTGCTCACTCACCTTCTTGTCTCTTCCTCTGTTGCTCAATCACTTCGTCACTCTCCTGTTCCCTCATTCCCCCCGTCTGTGTGTCCAGGTTTTGTGCAGAGCGGTTACAGTCGTTACTACGAACTCTGGAGATCGCAGATGTCGCAGACTTCTCAGCTGTTACTCTCATCTCAAACTTTGCTACCCTGGTCAGCACCTACAGCCAAGGTGCGGAAACAGACACTATTATCAGTAATATTACTTATGCAGACAGATTTAGATGCTCATTATGTTTTGTTATGTTGAGGTTTTCTCCAGTCACTGCTTCTGCTGTATACACAGACTGGGAGAGTGCAGTGAGCTTTTGTTTCAACACATCTTTACTTTGCTTTCCTCTCTCTGCCTGAAGGTTTCACTATAATCATTGAACCCTTTGAAGACAGAACTCCAACCATCGCCAACCCCGTGCTGCACTTCAGGTGGGGGAGAATCTATCATTGTTGTCTCTTCATCAACGCAAGCAAATCCACTGATGATTGTGTCTGATGTGGGGGAGTCTCTTCTAGAGAAACATCTGAACATTATCTGAAATACTATCAGCATTTGAAACCTTTACCGAACAACACCACTTTAAAAATATAATTCTTAAATGTGTTGTTATTGATCAGATGCAGTACTTCTTAACGAGAGGAAAAGATTCCTAAATCTTTATCTGGAATACGATTGACTCGACTATGAGCCATTTCTTTGGATCTAAGCTCTAATAAGTTGATTTACAGGTTACAGTAGATCGAACATGTGATTCGATGCAGAACTAAATCTGTGTGACATAAACGTGAAGCATCAGGTTAACATGTGACCGTCATGATCTTTGTTCCTCTCTCAGCTGTATGGACCCGTCGATCGCCATCAAACCTGTTTTTCAAAGATTTCAGTCGGTCATCATCACCTCGGGGGTACGTTAGTGTCCACTCTCTGTGCACTGATGAGTTGTTTGCTGCTCTCTTTAGACTCTTCTGTTTCACCGCTTTAGACTCTCTCTCCACTCGACATCTATCCCCGAATCCTCGACTTCCGCCCTGTTACCATGGCATCCTTCACCATGACGCTGGCACGGACCTGCCTCTGTCCTCTGGTGTGTAACTGCACTCGGACGCATTCATAAAAACACATCAACCATGTCCGGAGCTTCCAAATGATCACATGACTTCAACAGTTGTAATTATATTACTGATGTTGTTGAAGTTTTTTGTTTTCTTCTGTTTTGTCTTGCAAAGATTGTTGGCCGGGGAAATGATCAGGTGGCCCTGAGCTCAAAGTTTGAGACCAGAGAAGACTTTGGTCAGTACGAATGTCTGAAAGGCATCGCATGATGATGTCGCCGTTAAATATAAATATTTATTTTGTGGAAAATGCAGTTTTTACGTGCACAATTCTTCTGATTTATTTTTTCAAAACCTTTCTAAAAAACAAAACTAATCATTCTTTGTTTAAATAAATAATCATATGTGTTGTTTTATTTCCAGCTGTGATTCGTAACTATGGCAACCTACTTTTAGAGATGTCCGCCATCGTTCCCGACGGCATCGTGGCGTTTTTCACCAGCTACGTCTACATGGAGAACATAGTGGCGTCTTGGTATGAACAGGTCAGTGTGTGGACAGAAGCTGTGCTGGCTCTTTTAAACACTCATCTTCTCCATGATGATGATGATGATGATGATGATGATGATGATAATAATAATAATGTGCACAATATTTTATTATAGAAGCAGAATAGTGTTTGTGTCGGCAGGTTTAAGCTGTTTGATTCTTAAAGCAGGAAGGAGCGTCTCTGTGAGGGAGGAAGCAGTTTGTTTACGTGTGTTTGTGTTTGCAGGGTATCCTGGAGAATATCCAGAGAAACAAGCTGATCTTCATTGAGACTCCGGATGCTGCAGAGACGAGCATGGCCCTGGAGAAGTTCCAGGAGGTCAGAGACACACTTGTCATCTTACTTTTATACTTCTCATTAAATAATTCACACATCTGTAGTTGGGGGATAAAAAAAACAACCTTTAAAGCTGCTGAGGTGCCGAAGAGCAAGCGGCCGACACAATGTCCATTTAGCATGAGCACTGTTGTAAAGGAATAAAAGCAAACTCTAATATTTGATCTTCTTTCTTTCGCTGTCCGTCTCTTCAGGCATGTGAGAACGGCAGAGGAGCCATCCTGCTGTCGGTGGCCAGAGGAAAGGTGTCTGAAGGAATAGATTTCGGTCTGCACTTCTTTGTGTTTATCTACAGTATAAAGATTTAGTCAATGTTTCACCTTAAGTCAGTGCACGTCAGTATGTTGAGTTCAGTCTGTCAACATCGTAACCACGATCCTTCTTCTGTTTTCTGTTCAGTGCACCATTTTGGGCGGGCAGTCATCATGTTCGGAGTGCCTTATGTTTACACGCAGAGCCGCATCCTAAAGGTCAGAACTGTCACTGTGTCCAAATCCACTACCCTTACCCTCTCCTTCACTTTATTATTTAGTTATAGAGCACATTTAAATACAATAAATGTTGTCAGCACACACTCATTTGCTCAAACTACGTGTATCACCCCGTCTATATAAATGAAGGGATCTCAGTGTAACGGCATCACAGTCCACTTACCTCGAACTGTTTTAACACAACTAAAGATTATAACAAATACATTCATATTGCAGGACTGCTGTATTAGCTAGTGCACACATGAAACAGTAATGATGTACAATATTTCAATGGTTTTATTGACTTTACTGAAGCCATTGTTTATAAACCGTCATCACTCTGAGGAGGAAATATTGTCACGTTCTGAAGAGACTCACATTTTGTTTCAGGCTCGTCTGGAGTACCTTCGGGATCAGTTTCAGATCAAAGAAAATGACTTTCTGACGTTTGACGCCATGCGTCATGCGGCCCAGTGTGTGGGCAGAGCCATCAGAGGCAAGACGGACTACGGACTCATGATTTTTGCTGACAAGGTGTGTGACATTTCTACCCCGTCCAGTTTGTCCTCCCTCCTGCTTTAGTGCAACGTAAACACATCGCAGCTTCTTAGCTCCGCCGTGCTTCACCTTCACGGCTGGCAGCTCACATTCTTCAGAGTTTTGCGTTAAAGTAACTTTGCCGGAGCGGTTTGTTGTTTTTTTTCCCACTTGAGTGAAGATCAATCGGTATGTGAAGACTGTCTCCCTTTCACAGCGTTATGCCCGAGCGGACAAACGCGGGAAGCTTCCTCGCTGGATTCAGGAGCACATCAGTGACGGCAGTCTGAACCTCACCGTGGACGAGGCCGTGCAGCTCTCCAAGCACTTTCTGCGGCAGATGGCTCAGCCTTTCAGACAGGTACGACTCTGCCAAGCACCACACTAGTGCAAAATCTGTGCTTTTTTGCTGCTATCCTCGGTGGTTAACTTTCCTAATGGCAGCCTTAATGTTCAAGCAAAAAGACAAAAGTATTAACTTCCAAAGTAACGGCAAGTTTACAGAGAGCACATACTGTACATGTACTGTAATCATTTCTATCACAGGCATTACCTCACCTGAAACCTGCACTGTTCTTGTTTTATAAATATAATCATTAGAGGATGCACATTGCTGTACTTTGTACTTTATTTTCATGAAAGGGGAACATTTATTTTTGTGCTTCTTCAGCTGAGTCAGAAAGTTAATTTCTAACATCTAAACATCTACTTTAACTCGTCCGGTCGCAGCGTCCCACTTTATCCTAGTTCATTGTAAGTTGCTTACAGCTGCACAGTGGACCATCAGCCGTGTCAATGGGCCAAAGTGTCAGACAGATATTTATTATTCAGTCTGTGCTCACCGTGTTCACCTCATTCTGACCTTTCTCTAATGATCTCTCCAGGAGGACCAGTTGGGTCTGTCTCTGTTGACTCTGGAGCAGCTGGAGTCGGAGGAGATGCTGAAGAAAATCACTCAGATCGCTCAACAGACCTGAAAGTGGCCCATATACACTGCATGTTGTCACCATGGCAACGCCCATGACGGGGTCAGCAGCCGTTACCATGGCATTGTTAAAGCCAAAGATGTAAAACTATTGTTTTATATCTGATAGAACTGGGTCAAATAGCAGATGTTTAATGTTTGGTCGATGTGCAGAGTTTACAACATCAGGAAATGTGGTCACTAAACAAAAATAAATAAATTCCTTCCCGCTGCTTTTCTCTGTGATAAACAAACCATAAGCAATACTTAACGCTGGTTGGCCCTGCTCTCGTGGTGGTTAGTACTAAACACAGACTGTCAAAGGTCTGAGCCTCAAACAGAGCACACACACACACACACACACGGTTTATGATTTTGTATACTCTGTATGTGTTCAGTATTACATTATCAATCACAGATATACAGAGGATTTAGCAGAAGCATATTCTTTCCATTATGATGAGAAATGTGCTGTTACTGTAGTGTGAACAAAAACACATTTAACTTTTCAAACGAGAGTGTGTTAAACATCTGAACAGTGTCAGTGTTAACGGTCATCTTCAGTGGGTCAACACGTTGCATTAACTACAGAATTGTTCCATCTGTGGATGTAACTGCAGTCAATACAGCGTCTGTCATACAGACAAGACTTCTTAGTTTCTTTTGCGACTGCGACGTCACATTTTTTACTGAACATGAATATTTGTGTATCTGTTTTTCAACCAGAATATAAACGTTTGTATTTAACAGTTGACTTGTGTTTTTCTTCTTAGGAAAGTGTTTTCTAATCGTTATGAGAATGGAAAGACCTTTAAAAAAATGTTCATAAGTCTAGGACAAATACCTGAACTAAATACTTAAACAATGACTCAATGGTTCAAGCAGAACATTAAAGTCAGCCCTTTAAAAGAGACCTGAAACACAAAGCAATATGTCCATGCAAAACACAAAGATATGCAGAGTGTTAACATTTTATTGCAATTTATTTCAGCTCAAGTTTGCGAATATAAAATACAAACATTAATATTTACCAGAATAAACACAGCATCAGGAGATACATCATCCACTTTCTAGATATTTGTTTTCCCATTTTATTTGCAACATTCTTACAAGATTGTAGATTCTACAGTTACTAACGTGCGATCTCAGCCCTTAGATCGAACAGCAGCGACTTCTTCTACTACAGCAAATCTATAATCGGTAGTTCTCCATGGAAAAAAAGGTTATACAGTATGTTTGAGGGGAAAATGGAAGTAAGCTTTAAGAAGAGTTTTGTGGAATAAAATCCACGAGGATCAGGTGGGAACGTCATTTTCAGTGAGCCGAGGTTTCCGAGCAGCACTTGTATACTGGATGTGTCCGTATCTTTGCACATTCCTGAAGGTTTAGTGAGTGCGTACAAAATAGTTAATTAATGCTCTGTCCGTGTATCAACATGAAGGGCTTTTTGTTCACACAGTGTTGTACTCGTGTCACCAGATCTCGAGTCTTAGGAACTAGTTAAAGTCATTCTTGCTATAACAAATTCAAATGAGCAAAAAGCAATCTACATGTCATATTAAAAGCTAGTTTAATATTTATAATAGTGAGTTGCAGTAAATTGTCAATTTCAGGCATTTCAGTGAATAAGCATGGATGAAATAGACATACTTAGGTTGGCTACCTGTGCTTTAAGTATGTCCTGCAGTCATACTGCAGTCAGCCAGGTGGGGCTGTGGGGCAGGTGGACTTCAGCTTTAGCCGCTCGATGTTTTGTCTTCACAGGTCAGCCACTAACTTTATACGTCTGCTTTTGGCTCTGGACAGGTCGTTTCTATTTGGCTTGTCTAAGCTTGTTTGCTGAAACATTTTTAAACTTACACAGATTTCCTGAATTTGTTCTACTTATAGCAATTAGCTTCTTTGTATACGATTGTGCCGTAACACACGTGGTATAAAATGGTCTTTGATTCTACAACGAAGGGGCGCAAATGTCAGAAATGTTCAATTCCTGCACCGAGTGTCTTTGTCATCTTATGTCGAGTCACTCGGCTTTGGCCTCAGATCGACTCAGGCTCAAAACAATAACTTTGGGTTTCCAGATAGTTTTAAACTATTTTCTGTATAGTGTTAAAAACTCACAAAGCAACACATAAATAATTGCTGGATATTGAAATGTGTACTTAAGTACTTTAACATTCAAGTATTGATTGATTTACCACAGTTTGAGAGTTTGATCAAGAATAAATTAACTGACAATGTGCAAATATATACATTACAGTCTTTAAAGTCGTGCATTGTTTTTTTAATACAGGTGGTGTTTTTAATATTTAAGTTGGTCCTTATGCTCATGTATAAGAACAATTGGACTGTGGTGCAAAACTGCTGAATAAACACATTTGTGTTTTTATGATTAGCTTTGACAATCACGTAATTCGACGCGCACATTGTGAAGGCAAAACGCATTTTAAGAACTTCAACAGTTTAACCTTGATGGCTTAAATTCTCCCTCGTGACAAACATCATGTTTTGATCATTGTGCAAAAAACTTTACATCCCTGTGCTTCTCAAGAGAATTTATTTTAAAAACTTTGTCTTTAGAACATTTCAAACATAAATAATGTAACATTTTTTTCCAGGGTAATAGAAATGTACCTAATATGTCAAATGTATTTATTAAAGACTGTCGTTAACGTCTGGTGTAAATATAGAAATGTGAAAACTTTTTTAAATGCTGGTGTTGCTTTAAGTAGTGTATTTTTCTTCTTCTATATTTTAAAGTTAGTAGTAAACTTGTAATCAGGACTAACCTAAAACCAAGAAGGAATGGTATTACATTTCAAGTGAACAGGAAGGAAAGGTTATAGTGCAATTTAGATAAGTCAAGGATGTGACACACCATTCTATCACTCTCTGGAGACACTTGTCATTACCGGAGACAAACATGTCATTATTATACTGTTAAATGTTCTCAATGGCAAAGAAAACATTCATCTGCTATTACTAAATCAGGGATAATTAACATGTTTGTTTATACATTGTTTGACAAAGTCTCCAGTTGTGACAACTATCTCCATTTTTCTTAATAGGACTGAAAGTGGGGTCTCCACTTTGGTGTAGGCCATCTGATGTAAGAGATAACAGTTGTGTGTGTGTGTGTGTGTGTGTGTGTGTTAGCTGGTACCACCGAGTGAACCTCGTCTGGTCAGGCTCTGTGTGCTGGAGCTCAGGCCTCGCACATCTGTTAAACAGCTCGACTGGGGAACAAAACAAAAACACACAAGCTGGATGTTAACATGCGACAGGTATTTGAATCACTTATTGAGGACATGCACATGTCAGTAACAGTGATTTATGGAACAATTATTGGGACAAATGCAGTACTGACAAAAAAATAATTTGGTTTCTTGATTTAATTTTTTGTAGACTTTTAACATTTTATTTGTGACTGTGACCTTTTATGACATTTATTTAGTGAAATACTAGACTATGACTTGCTTTAAATGTTTTTAATGCCATTTATGGCATTATATTATGACTTCTTTTTTGACATACTATATACTCAATCACAAAATGCATTTTTTCATTACATTTTGTAGACATTTACTTTTTATATACTACACTATTATTTTATATTACTTTGACATACTGGGCTATGCAGGGCTTAACAAAAATTAATTGCCCAGGGCAAGTAAAATGCCACATTAAGTGGTACAAAGTTATTAAACTAGGGATGCCCCAATTGATAAAAACAATGGGATAATGCCACTTTGTGAACAACAAATCTGTTTTAAAGACGGTTAGTTTACGTTGGCAGCCGGTAGGCAGCACAGTCCTGCCTAAATAACAGAGCTAACAGAGTGGAGGTTGCATTGACTTACATTATGATGCGTTCAAGCTCTATTCAGTAAAAATTAGTAATTGGTGAACGTAAAATATAACATCATCATATATATGCAATCTTGTCCTTTTGGTGAGAAACTGACAATAGCATACAATACTGACACTTTTTATAACTTTACATTCTTTATGGCAGACTATACGATGTCTTCTTTTAAAGACTTTTCATGGCATACTACTTTATGATTTCTTAATGACATTTTTATGGCATACATTACTGTGACATTCTATACAGCATACTTTACGACATTTATAAGACATGTTTTAAATATTCTTATGACAATACTATACAATCACTGTTTTTATTCATTTCCTTTGTGGAATACTATACAATGATATTCTTTTAATGACATACTATACTGTGACTTTAAAAAAAAAAATAAAAAATAATTGGGGGCATAGTATTATCTGAATAGTTCTTCCACCACTGGTAATATTTATGCTAAGTGTGTTTGATAACAATCCACAAATTAACATGGAAGTAAATCTACATTGTGCTGGGCAGAAACATTCAATAAGAATGCAGCACCAAATAAATCGCTGATTTATAAAGTATAACACCTGGCACATTTACTCCTCCAAGTACATGCATGTCATCACAAACAGTCTGCTCACCTGGGCACCGTCCTGACTCTCTCTAGCTCGATCATTCAACACATTCAGAGATTTCGCCCTCTTCATCCTGAAAACAGGGCAGAATATCATAATTAATTCTTAATCTTTATGAAAGGGGTATTATATCATTAAACACACACAGTTGTTGGGGAAAGTTCACCGCTGCCAACCCTTGTTTAATGTCAACACGACTGAAAATGGAGATATCAAGAGACTGAAAGGCAATTTACAGAGAGTTCTTAATCTAAATGTTTTATAAAATATGAAAACTTTCTTTAAAAAATTCACCATTTGAAAACAAAAACACTTTTTGCAATAAACCATAAACCTCCATGAAGAAATCAGAGAGCATCTATGAGATAAGAACAATTGTGGTGTCAGCTACAGTCGTTTCACTCGCAGTGGGGGGGTCAACATCTTAACAGAATATTACCCAGCATTCTTCGGCGTAGTTTCCTCTATTCCAACTCCTCTCAGCTTGCGCACCAGTTTCTCGCTGCTTCTTCGTATTGACTCTCTGAGTTTGGTGAAAGAACCGCTGCGCTTCAGGTTACTGAGTCCGTCCTGTCCGTACCCGCTGTCCTCGGCACCGGACCAGCTGGGACGACCATCTCCTGGAGGACGGGCGGACAGACAGACAGAATGACAAACAGCAACAAATCAGTGTATGAACATTTAGTATGCAAAAACAAGCTTGTCTCTCTTATCATGAATTTAAAAATGTACATCTTAACAAATGAATTCTGCCGCACGACAGATCCCTCGTGTTCACGCACTCATTGCAAACGTCACCATAACGAATAAGAAAATGGCTTTAACTACGAAAACATGATCCAGGTTGTTAAATAAAACGTTGAGAGTTATGGTGGGATTCAACATTTTCCCCAAGTCTCAATCAATGTAAAATACAAAAAGACAAACCCACAACAAATGATGTACCTTCTACAGATCCAAACTCCTTTTCATGTGCTCGGGTCAGGATTTCTTTGTAGAGAGATTCAGCTTGTCTGTATTTCCCCTGCTTGAGATAGCATGATGCCTGAGGAGGAACAAAGTAACAGGAAAGTAGATGAAAGTGAAGCTGGTTTGAGGGAGCGGACAGTAAACACATTCATTTTGTAAATTGTAAGTAGTTCATTACACTGAAACTCTTGACAGTAATCATTTACGTTATGACAAACTCAGAGAGGAAAACTAAGAAATCAGACATCAAGGTTCAAACTCTCACCAGGTTGTTCTTGGTCTTGGCCACGTTAGCGTCGTCTGGTCCCAGTTTGCTCTGGTAGATGTGCAGAGCACGTTCGTAGTACTGCTCAACCTCCTGGTACTTCCCCTGGTTCTGACACAGCAGAGCCAGGTTGTTCAGCTGCTTGGCCACATCTGGGTGGTCTGTCCCCAAAACCTGAGGGAGCATTCAGACACGAAACATTCATTATACTTTCCATAAGAATGACAGTTTCTGTTACATGAAACATGCATCATGGAAGACGTATTCAGATTCTTTACTTGAAGTTACAATCTCCAAGATCGGTTTCGTTCTTTTTGGCGGCACCTATGGCGATAAGCGGTAATAGCAGGTGTGTTTTTTGGTCTCACTTCCCGAGAGATCGAACAGTGACTGATGGTTCAGCTTAATGCCGCTGCTGCATTTCCCAGAGATCGAAAAACAAGTGTCGGAAATTTCCAGGAATGTTGTAAAACTGCAAATGCAAGGGCCATAGTGTTGTTTCATTCGGTAATAGATAGTGACTTTAACTTTATTATTATGTATTTAAATGAAGATCTTCAAGATTATTACTTTAAGTAAAAGCAGCAATAAATCCCTGTAAAAACGTTCTGTCACAAGTACACTGACCAAAGATATAAACGCAACACTTTTGTTTTTGCTCCCATTTTTCATGAGCTGAAACCCAAGATCTAAGACTTTTTCTAACAACAAAAGGCTTATTTATCTCCAATGTTATACACACATCTGTTTAAATCTGTGTTAGTGAGCACTTCTCCTTTGCTGAGATAATCCTTCCAGGTGTGAGGTCACAGGTGTGGCATATCAAGATGCTGATAAACAGCATGATTACTGCACAGGTGTGCCTCAGGCTGGTCACAACAAAATGCCACTCTAAAAATGTGCATGCAAGTACTGGGATGTTTTCAGCTTCCAGGAATTGTGTGGACATTCCTGCAGTCAGCATGCCAATTGCCCTCAAAACTCGCAACATCTGTGGCATTGTGCTGTGGGATAAAACTGCACATGTTATTGTGACAGGCACACCTGTGCAGTAATCATGCTGTCTAATCAGCATCTTGATGTGCCACACCTGTGAGGTGGATGGATTATCTCGGCAAAGGAGACGTGCTCACGAACACATGAAACAATAGAAAAAGTCTTAGATCTTGGATTTCAGCTAATGGGTTGCAAAAATAAAAGTGTTGCGTTTATATTTTTGGTCAATAGTTCTGCATACAAAATCTTATTTATACCTAATCTCTCTCTAATTATGTTCTTATATTAATTATGAGAAGATATAATTGGACACTGTTTTAGTGTGAAGGTTAGTTATGTAGCGGAGAGAATTAGGAATTGTACAAACGCTGAAGTCTTCATGAGTGTAGTAATACAGGTGTGTGTGTGTGTGTGTGTGTGTGTGTGTGTGTGTGTGTGTGTGTGTGTGTGTGTGTGTGTGTGTGTGTGTGTGTGTGTTCTCTCACTTTCTCTCTGATCTCCAGAGCTCTTTTACACAGCGGCTCTGCTTCCTTGTATTTTCCTCTCTTCCCATAAAGCACTGCCAGGTTGTTGAGCGTTGCTGCCACCTGCACAGACAAAACACACAATGTACATACCAACTCAGTAAGTCTGATTTAAATTAAAACAATACTAATACTAATATTTTGGGTAATATAGACAGGCAGCAATCTGAGCAACACAATGAGACTGAGGTTATAATACATCCTGCATACAAGATGTTCACAAGAGACTAAACATTTTTGGCAGCAATGTTACAGTGATAAGACGATATGGTGAGTGAAAATCAAGTGAAATAAAGACAACTAAACAAACAAGATTGATACAGTATGTGTCAGTGGTGATTAAAGCGTCATTAGACTGCAGCTGGTTGATTAAAGGAGGAGAACTTACAGCCGGATGGTCCATACCAAGAGTTTTCTCTCTGATTGCCAACGCATCGTTCAGCAGGTTGGCTGCTTCTTTGTATTTGTTCTGATCTCTGTAGAGGAAAACACGTCGCACCGTTTCAGATCAAACCTTTCATATAAAATCACTTTCTAGTAAATGGACTTCCTTGATCTAAGTGCAGAAACATTATTATATGGATCATTTTATGTTTCAGTTCTGCACATTTCATTCTATAAAGAGTAGATTAATAAAAGGTGAAACAATAAGTTAGTAGTTATGGCATTGATAACAAGCTGATACATAAATACACATCAGAATAATGTTCCAGTGACCTAAACAGAAAGTGGAAACATGTGTCAGAGCTCCTCATAACCTCAGACTACAGTTAACAAAGTTAGACAAATGTATTTTCTAAATAATTTCATCAATACCAGAGAGATATCTTCTTCTGTCAGCTCTGCCTTTCACAAACATGGAAAAATGTGAATTTAGATTATAATGAATTGACTCCTAATGTCAGAGGGACACCTGGCGGGTTGGACATATAAGTAGAAGACATTATCCGTTTTGGGGGATAATCTTTATCTAAGTGTTGTTTTATTGACCTGGTGACTGGTCTCACCTGTACACCAGCGCCAGTATATTCAGCATGGTGGCTACGTCTGGGTGGGTGTGGCCTGAGGACTTCTCCAGGTCTTCCAGAGCCTGTTGAGACATTAAAATAAGACACTCTCAGGCATTTGATCAGGACGTAGTGCTGGCCGAATTAAGCTTTTGGGCTTTCATTCCATTTGTGCCCAAAGATATTTGAAGCTTCGGTGCTTCTAACGCAGCAAACAACACAGAGACATCTGGTGCCTTGCAAAATGTATAGCAGCGCTTCCAGACAGAAAGAATCACTGCAACTCGCTCATTGTAATGGTTTTATTCTGATGGGTGCAATACAAGTTAAATATGCCTGTGTGTTATTGTTAAATCTGTAATAGTTTTGATAAGAAGTGCTGCATTAAATGTAGACCGTATTGTTCCACACGTTAGCAGTGTCTGTGGATTTGAAGACTTTAACCTCTCTGATGGGGAAAGAACCAGAGATATTGCAGGCCTCAGATCTGTCTGGTGAACGCCCCTCTCACCTGTTTGCAGAGTGGCACAGCGACTTCGTATCGACCCTGGGATGCGTATTGGATGACCAGGTTGTGCAGTGTTCGAAGGCGGGCGGGAATCTCGTAGCCGCCCTGCTGGGCTGCGGCTGCTGCACTGCTGTGGTGAGGCTGTGACACTGAACAGCAGTAAACAAAAGAAATGCAGTATTTGATACGAGCGTGGACTTTATGTAAGCAATCAATTACAAGTTTGAGTTACATTTGTATTAACGCAAACACATTAATAAAATCAGATACATTAACTGAACGTTCTTTTCTTCTTTAAAGCTTTGTCAGTTCATCGCAGCTTTAAATTAACTGTTGCTGTGTAGCTGCGAAAAAGGTACCATCTCTGTGGACATGGTGAGACTCTCCACTCATGTTGCAATGTTTTCAGAAATAGAAGCTGCTGATATACGAGACAACTATAACAAGATTAAATAATGATGTGATTGGATTTAAAAAGCTTTACTCGGTACAGATCCCGATGTGCGAGTTCATTATGAGTTTTCATTATCACTGTGTGAAATTTGACACGAGACCTTGAAATGTCTTTTCTGTGTGTGAAGAGTTGTTACTGAAAGTCTAAGCAGCAGCAATACAGTTACACTCTTCAGTTTATCCTTGAACAGTGAAGACTGTCACACCATTCATCAGCTGCACCCCTCAATTAAAAGAGAGGATGTGTAATACATTTACACACATAAACAGCATGTGTGATGTTGAGTCAGTCTCCCACCAGTGGCATCCAGCCATGCAGTCAGTTTGAGTTTTATTTTCTGAGCCTTTGAGACTTCTTACACCATCCTGACAAAATCAAGGGGATTTGAAATTCACATTAATGCTGTGAATGATTGAAAAGCATACTGTACATTACTGAGAGAGACGACAAAGTCTTACTCTGCGATTGCTCCTCGTCCTCGGTAGGAAAGAGGTCATCCAGAGACTCTTTGGTGGAAGACGTGTCTTTGTCATCCTGTGAGAAACAAACATACTCATCAAATACACAACTGCAGATATATTATATCATCATAGTCTTAATAAAACTCAAGGTGTACATGAGCAGCAGCTGTAAATAAAGGTGTCGATTCTGATTTGAAACAAACCGATTTAAAAAGGGTGGCTCACGGTGGCAAACACAGATAATTACCTACAACTCTGCAACTTATGGAGTTTTTTAGCCTCTTTAATCCCCTGGATTTGATTGTACGGCACTATCGACTACATGGTTCAGTCTCTGTGTTCTCATCAAGCCCATTCCAGTAACAACACACAGATGTTTTTGGTAAGTAAGCTCTGATCAACCCACTGTGCGCTACCTGTCCACCATCAAACTGCAGGCAGAAAAAGTGAACTACTAGCTGGTGAACACAGTGGATGCAGCTGAATAACCAGATAGTTCCCTCAGGAGTTAGTAGAGACCAAACCAAAAGGTAAAAAGTGGTAAATATTGTTTTTTCTATGTCTTCTGGATTTGTAAATAGGTACAACTTGGGGTGATGAGGTGTCAGGCTTCTCGTCTGTCAACTTGTGTGTTTCTTTTTCTACCAGAAGTGAGCTTCTATACAATAAGTCATTCAAAAACTGGGAGGACTAAAACCTTTCTCAGGTTTCAGTTCATATTTCAGGTTTCCCTGAATATACACACAAAATGAAAGATGAAAGCCATGTGCCGATATGTGTAACTGCTGTAACGAGCTGACTTCCTGGAGAACAACTACGGTGGCAAAGTTGTTAGATCTTCTGTTAAATTAAGACTTATTTGGTTGGTTAAGTAATGATAGCAAACTCTTCCTAAACACACACACACACACACACACACACACACACACACACACACACACACACACACACACACACACACACACACACACACACACACACACACACACACACACACACACACACACACACACACACACACACACACACACACACACACACACAGATGCCGTCTCCTCACCAGCTGCGGCTCCTCCAGGTCGTATTTGCGTATGGAGGACATGAACTGCAGGTGTCTGTTCTGCTCCTCCAGGGTGACCACCTCCTGCTCCCTGTCCTGCAGTCTCTGCTGAGCACCTGCCAGCTCATCCCTCAACCACTGGTTCTCCTGACAGAGACGGCGCACCTGAAGAGGAGAGCACAAAGAAAGAGTAGGGGGAGGAAAAGAAAAAGAAAAGGGGAGGAGAAAGATGGAGAAATGGTACCATGAAGGAGGACAGAGAGAGAGGAGCAAGAGGGGAATGAATAGTTGGATATGAAAGGAGAGGCCAAGTGAAAGAGGACGAAGGAGTGTAAGGAGGAAGGAACAAGAAGGAAGAAAAAAGACAAGATGAGGCGTGGGTTACGAGAGGAGGATTTGAGAAGCATAACTTTCTTTAGGGTCAGAAAAACACAATGAAGGATTGAACAACATCAGAGATGTGTTTCAGTTATTCCTGCAGAAACTCACCTGAGCACGAAGCTTCTGTTTCTCTGCCTCCAGAGAACCCAGGTGGGCCGACAACGCCATCATCACCTGGACGAGAGACAAAAGGAACATGACATACAGATGAAAAACTAAAAATTGACAATCAATTGAAAACCAAACATCAGGTTTGACCCAACAGACCCTTTGGGGACAGAAGTATGGGGGAGATGATGCTCATCTAATACTGCACATTGTACAGGCGGCCCGTTCTGGACTCTTTTAAATTGACATTTAATGTTGAATCCAACTTTTACTTTAAACAGTTTTATTTGTACTTTTGTACTTTTAATATATCGTCTTTAAATTGCTTTAACAATCTCTGGGACAACACTTTCCTTTAGGACAATGAAGTTTTAGGTAAGTTTCATATCATTACAGTGTCAGCCTTTATTATATTTGTATTATACTTTTTACTATTAAAAGTAATTAGATGATTAACTTTGTACCTTTGTTTACCTGCACTTGTTTAAGTGCACTTTCCTGAAGAAGGCTGCCTGAACTGTATTCTTTGATGTTTGTATTTTTTTTGTAAGTTTGGATAAACATTAAAACAGTAACAAAGAAATTAAAAGTGATAACATAAAAAAAACACATAATAAATCAAAAAAGTTACACCTGCATTAAATGATATTTGTTGAATTTTTTAAGAGCAGTGGAAACAAGCTGTGAAAACAACAACACATAATTGTCTTGTAAAGTTGATATAGCTCACGTGTTAGCAAACAGTTGCCTATTTACAGAGCAAGACTAAACGTAGCAACATTAGCATTTATCTGGAGTCGTGTTCAGTAAGTAGATACATTTACTCAATTGCTGTACTGAAATACAATCTTGATTCAGGTATATTCAGACAGTATGAGTAAAATAATGTTTATTTTTTATTAAAGCATGTAAACGTGTAGAGACCCAAACAAGTATGAACATGAAGATGTGCATAATAATTCCCCTTTAAGTCATCAATAATTATAATACAATAATGACGTGTACATTTCTCTGAAATGGGCGGTTTGGCAGAATGAGTGTTTACTTTTTGTACTTGATGTATATTTTGATGCTAATACTTTTGTACTTTTACTTAAGTGAAATTTTGAAAGCAGGACTTTTACTTGCAACACAGTATTTCTACACTGGCATTGCTACTTTAACTTAAAGGACCAGTGTACGGATTTAAGGCAGACATGGAATATAATGTTCCTAACTATGTTTTCATGAGTGTATAATCACCTGAAACTAATATGCATTGTGTTTTCACAAAGACTGTTTCCCATTGGGAAAGATAGGTCTGTAAATCAGCAGATCATTTATTTTGGAGGTAATTCAACTTCCCAGTAAACTTAAACAGATCCTAAAGGGATAACATAGCCAAATCCAGAGTTTGTTTCCTTCCTCAGTTCATGTGTATAATTCTGAGATTGGGAGGCGCTAGTGCTCTTCCTCCATGGATGCAGAAGACAACAGAAAGATACTGTGCAGTCAAGCCACTTTGGCTTCATGTGCTACTGAGCAACTTTCATAGGAATGATCGGGGCCAGCGCTGTATCCAGTTTATACTTTATACATCCATGGCCATGTTGCACCGCCATGTTTTACAGTCACCCAGACAAACCAAACGCTGACTCTAAAGAGGACCTTTTGTTTTTACGTTACCCTGAAGGCCACCGTAGGTTCTCCGACACGATTGGAAAGGGAGGGGTGAGCAAAGGGGTATTCAGTTAGTTGCAATCTGCAACCTCACCAGTAGATGCCACTCAAACCTACAAACTGGACCTTTAAGTAAAAGATCTGAGCACCTCGTCCACCACTGGTCATGTTTCTGGCTACCTGAAGTCAGAATTCACTCTCATTTTAGTTCTGTTTTGGTCTCTACCAACTCCTGAGGGAAATATCTGTCTCTATAGCTGCTTAAATGCTCCACGATGTTTGCTAGCTAGTCGCTAAATTTGCCTGTCTGTTATTTGGTGCTGAGCAGGAAGTGTACAATGGGTTTTTATAGCCTTTCCCCTAAAACAGCTGCCTACAGTGGCTGAAAAGAATAGCTATAAGAGCGGTGAGAGTGAACCAAAACAGTTAAGTGGATCGCAAAACAATGAGCTAAAACACGCCACAGAGCTTATAGCAGCTTTAAATCACCACAAAATAAGTTGCTATGGCTTTGCCTCTATTCTATTCTTTTGTTCGTACCTGTGCCTCGCTCAGCCCCAGCTCTATCCTCTCCAGTGATTGGCGGATGATGCCACTCTTCTCCTGCTCCACGCTGCCACTCTCTGGGACTGGCCGGTTCTCCATCGTCTCCTGCAGGTTGTCCAGCAAACTACGGTTCTCTCCTCTCAGCGCCTCCAGCCCAGCGATCACCTGCTGCGTGTTGCACAGAATCTCCTCCGCCGATAACATGGCTCCAACTCTAAAGTTCCTCCTCTCACAACAACTGACCTGGGAACAGCACAAAGAGGTACACATAAATGGTAGAAGAAGTCATTATAGTAGAACTCGTAGTAGTTTAGTAAAAGCAGCAGTAATAGTAGAAGAAAAAGCTGTAAAAGCAGGGCTTGTGTTATCAAGAGAAGTAGTAGGAATACTTAAGAGCTGTAGTAGAACTAGTAGTAGTAATAAAAGAGTAGTCGTGGCAGTTGTAGTACTGGAAGCTGTGGGACAGCAATAGAAGTCTTTTAAAAATAGTTTGGATTATAAACATAACATGTACAACACATTTCAATAAATAGAATAAGTAGCCTATCAGTAGTAAAAGCAGAAGCAGCAGTACAGTACAGTACTACTACCAGTAAAATGGGTAGAAAATAGTATCAGTAATAGCAGTGTCAGTACTTGTAGGCTAGTCGTAATAGTAATAGTAGTAGTAATACAATACGAGTAGAATTGGCAGTAGTAATTATAGTAGTGAAAGTCATGACATAGCAGTAGTAGAGTAGCAAACACAACAGTAGGAGTACTATTGTAGTAGCCATCAGTAACAGAAGCTGTAGGAGAATCAATAGTAGTATCAGTATAAGTTATTGTACTGTATAGTTACTGTAGTAGTAGTAGACGTCTCCATCTTCCAAAATATGAACATTGGTTTTGAAGCACATTCTTTACATGCAAGCCAACTTTAAATGATTACAGGCAAATATTTCTTAATTGCAGTATTTAAAAGTCAGTATACTATTCTTATAATATCAACGTGGCTTTAACAAGGCTGGTGAAGGCAGCTCTAGTGCTGAGTCATTTGGTAAAGAGCCGACATTGAAGACACTGACTGAGCAGTCTCTTGCTCGTCCTGCAGACTGGATCTAACAGAGGCTAGGATTTATTGTTGATTTCACTCATTAAATTAACAGTCGTGAAATAGAGCTCATAATAAATGTAAGAAGATGGGATAAAGATGTTCAAGGTGGTTTCTGTCCAAGTATTGACATTAAATACTTGTATTTCTACTATTCAGTAACGGTGAACAGTCTTCAAAGAAGATGATGAACAAAATACAAAAAGTCAGCAACTTTACTAATCCCAGAATTGTTATAGTTTTCAGTTTCCTCTTTTCTTAGAGTCTGAGAGAAGAAGTCGGCACATGTCGAGGAACAGGCATGAGATGCAGACAGTCTGCAACTGTACAACACAATAAACAAAGTGTTGGCCTCTTTTCCGATCTTGCTTAACTGTGGATAACATAAGCGTTATAATATATGAAAACAAACACACATTTACTCACAGTCTCCGTGCGCTTTGTTTACTGCGGGCGGCCAACAGGCCTCGGTGTCAGTTTACCAACATGTCAGGAATAATGTATTTATAATTGTAAACCAACACAAGCTTCTCCACGGATATGACGACTGCGTCACATTACGAGATATTTCTGTTCATTCTGTGGTGAAAACATCATCGGCTATACTGGACAACACATAAATAGTTAGTCGATAAATACGCCGTGTGAAACACGATGTAAACACACAGACTAACACGCAGACTTCATTTCAGATCCACATCACAAAGGTATTTATAGCCTAACGTTACCTGCTAAATCCAGGCTCCGGCGGCGTGGTTTCGTCTTTTTGTCCACGCTGAGCTATTATTATTATTATTTTATTTGGAAAGCGGAACCGGTCATATACAGGGGAACATTTCCGCTCACTGTATCTTTCAGTTTATTTACTGTTGAACAGGTGGGACGTTGAAAAACTAGAAACGGTAACTGATTCACCTGCTGCCTCCTCGGCGCTCAGCTCCTCCTGTCATCACAGATTCATCAGCATCAAGCTAGCATAGCAACACATCAACTTCCGGTTTTCACCTTCAAGGTAAAAGTCTTATGAACGTTAAGGTCCAATAATGGTTTACATGCATAGTATGCTACTTATAAATCATATCCTGTGTTCAGTGCTGGAAACTTACGCAAGTACTGTAAAATGACAAGGTACTTGTACTTTACTTGAGTATTTCGATTTTGATAAAACTATCAATCATTCTACTCCACTACATCTCAGAGGAAAATATTGTACTTGTTCCTGCACTACATTTGTCTAACAGCTGTAGTTGCTATTTACTTTTCAAATAGCAATTCATCCCTTTCCTCTCCAATGAAAACCGTGTATCTCCGAATTTGGCGATTTTAAACTAGCATGTTTGTGATAAACTGATGGATGTGTTCCTTTATGGGTTGAGAAAATGTTCCTACTTCTTAAACTAAAAAACGATTTAATAAGCCTCTTGGATCAGTGTGAAAAAACATCATCACAAAAGGTGACAACAGGGCTTCTCACACGACAACAAACATATATATATATATATATTTAAGCAATAGCTCACGACAGGCCGTGGTATATGGTCATTATATCACAGTTAAGGGCCGTAGTTCTGCCCGACACGAAGCGGAGGATTGACAACCCCCTTATAAAACAGTTACCAAGTGTGGCAATATGAACGAAAAATACACACTCCAATTTAAATAGTTTTTATTATTAAATAATGATGTTCAAAATAAAATAGTCCTTCGGTTGCCTTCTGCACAAAACATAGTGCGAGGTGTTTGCTATGCAACAATACTAACAGCTAGCGAACATATTAGACAGACTTTCTTCTCTGGAGATAGGCACTGATCAATCCACTCCTCCAGAGTAAAGCTTTGTAAGTTTGTTTGTTAACGGACGTAATTTAACAGCTGTAACAGCTGTAGCTTTTTCTCAGACACGGAGGGATACTGACTTGTTGTGAAAAGTAACTACAATTCTACCCGTGATATACGCTCATTATACCACGGCTAAGAACCAATCAGATTGCTTGATTTGACATGTCCGTTTTATAAATATATATATATATCACCATATATATATATATATATATATATATATATATATATATATATATATATATATATATATATATGATGCATTGCTGTATATTAAACTACCCAACAGGATATAAAGGAGCTAAACATTTGCACAACCTTTAACATCTACAGCAGTAAAATGCAACATACATATTAATACTTAAACTTTGAATGCAGGACATTTACTTGTAGTGATCACAGTGTGGTATCTGAATACCTCTTCCACCACTGCCATTTTCTGTGCCCTATACCTTCTACAAACATATAAATGGGATACCCCCAAACACCTGAACCAAGATGGATCATTTATATATCATATTATAGCAATATACAGTATTTTGTTGTTGTGTTAATCGGGAGTTTATCCTACAACAACAATGTAAGATGACGGCACAATTCCAACTACATAAACAGTCAAATTAAATTGTGAAATACGACAACAGGCTACCAAAGTATTGTGCAGTAACTTTACAGTTATGTCTAACTTACCTAACCTTGAATATAATAACAAAAACACAATGCTTTTATTCTGAAGGCACTGTCCCTCAACTTCCTGCATTTTTTCAGTTATGTCCATGCACATTGACGAATTTGAGGAGCTTACCTGATCCCATATTTCCCACAATACACCGCGGCACCGGGGCTGGCCTGGATGTCCTGCCCAGGACAAGGCCACCTATCTGCCAAAAAGATGAATTATTATTTTATTTTAACAATAATTTTCCTGTGATTAAATGCCCATTACTTTTAATTATTCTTAAATCATCCATCCTGACTGACTGTTACTCTCTTAAGGCCTAGTTACTGACATTATTTTATTAAGTTTAACATGTAAACAATTTAGTGTTGATCAACTGATCATTAATTCAAATACAGGTGTGTTTTACGTCTGTTTAAAAATAAATGACTAAATATTATCAAAAAATATTTCTGATGCACTTTGTTTTTTATGTTGTATTGATGCCACATGTCACAGATTAGCTTGTCCATTCAGTCAAATTACCTGAGTGGTCTGTGTGTGACCCAGAGGTCACAGTGTGGGACCAGTATTAGTCCTATTAATGTCCCATTAGCCAAGCATGCGGAGGAACAAGGTTTTAGGAAACAATCATCTTAAGTTACATTAAGAATTCATTACAACAGCATTTAGTGGGAGTGAGTGGGGGCGAGGCTCAGCAGCTTAACATAGAGTGACTGCAAACAAATAGGATCTAAAGAACAAGCGCTGTGTGTGGGGGGATTAACACTTAACTTTTTAGAAAAATAGGCACAGCAATATTTTTTGTTGTAAATATATATTATTTTTTACTGCAATACAGCTGGAGTTGTTTTTCAGATTAAAATTCTACATATAAACATATAAAAACATGTGTAAACTTACAAAAAGGTGTATTGTCACAACTACCCAGCAATATGTAAAGTAGTTAAAGCTCCACTGCTCCAATACATAAATTATTATGATCCAATTATATAATAATAATAATAATAATAATAATAATAATAATAATAATAATAATAATAATAATAATAATAATAATAATAATATATCAGTGACATGGGGCCATTCTGCTGCAGAACCAGTACTTTTAAGTTTTATACTTTAAATACAATAAGCTGTATCTTTTGCAAGACTTTTACTTGTAATGGGGTATTTTTATAGTATGGCATCACTACTTTTACTTCAGTAAATTATCTAAATACTTCCTCAACCACTGGGTTTGGTCGGCTGATACTCAATATTAAAAGACACTGATCAGGGTCAGGAGCAAAAACACAACAACAAAAACAAAACATCTGAGGCCTGTACTACGAAGCGAGTTCAACATACCCAGGATCTCTTTGTGTTATCTGGCTAAACTAACCATAACCGCGATCCCGCTAAACGGTCCAACGATGGAGGTGATCAACGCGGGTTTCTCAGCCAGGCTGCGAGCGCGTTCACGTGAAAGGGGCGGGGTTTGCAGCGTATGACCAATCACAAACAGGGACAAGTGTCTCTGTCAGCAGAGCGTCATATTTCACAAATGAAGAGTAAACTACTATAATAGACACATAGGAAGACGAACACAATAACCAGGCTAAAAGTAACACATAATAAACTGCCAAATGCAGGAAGGACAGAGGCAAAAAATATCCGACTGTGTGAATGTAAATTAATAGAAACATGATATCACTGCCCATCTAGGGCACGAGTACATCGCTATAATTACATTTGTGTTTTTCATTAAATGAAGATGTTGTAGGAAATGTATTCTTATATAATACAAGATACTTTATTCATCCTCTTGGGGAAATGATGACGTGTATGATAATAGTTTAGTCTTATTATTTCAGGTGTAACGCCAGCTGTGTGAAACACAAAGTGAATTCATATGATATAATTTCATATATGTGCGACACGTCGGAGTCGTGTACTTACATTCCCGCAGGCTGTGTACATTTCCTTGAGTTACTTTGCTCCGGGTACTTGTATGTATGCTGCGGGTGTTTATTAGATGTGAACGTAAATCTATTTACCGCTTTGAATTATATTCTTATATTTATTTTTGCTCCCCTGTCCGTTTCACACCACCGGGGTTTTAGTTGAAAAAAAGACTAACATATTATCATACACGCCATAAGAATACATTTTAGCAACACATTCATTTAACGGAATACACACATGAAATGAACATAACTGGAGCAGGTTATGTGTGCAGCATAAGTTACCATGAAGCCTAACCCGTTAAGGAGTGAATCCCCGTCATAGGACTGAAAACCCAGCAGGGTTAAGCCTGAAGTTACCTCTTAACCCAAATCCTTCGTAATACAGGCCCCAGGTCATCCCCACTTTTAACTGAGCTCTGTGACTTTCCAGCAAGAACTTCTAATAGAAGGCCCCTGTCCCATAAGGCCCCCGGCCTGTGCCCTGTGGGCCCAATCAGTTATCCATCCAGGCTTTGACCTCTTGTTCTTTTGAGTTTCTGTTGGTGAAGTTTCTATAGATGGCGCTCTCTCCTTTATCTATTCAGTCATAGGGCTAGCATGCTGCTGATGCTAATGACCATACAGTTATACTAAAACTAGACTTTCTATACACTTAATATATTTAGGCCTGCTGCTCAGGTATTCAGGGTCACAGGGTGGAGGTGCGTCACAAAAACTCTACTTTAAAATCAAATGAAATACAAATGAACAGAGAGGGAGACAGCCCACTAAACAGGAACTATCAGGAGGGTGTGTGTGCATGACAGTTATATGAGTTGGTTGATGGATAGCTCAGCTGTTAGGTAGGGAGAGAAGCTCCAGCAACTGACTGTGGTGGCGAGCAGGCAGGGCCTGGCCATATAAGGTCATCAGTCCCCGGGGAAACTCCTTCTTACAAACAACCCTCCAATACCTCCTGCTCACCGCCTTTAAACCGAAAAAGGCTGACTGGAATCAGGGTCAGGGTGCTCAGATTTTTAGTGAAGTTTGAAAAAGTAACTTGCCAAGTCAGAGCAGCTTAAATGTGACACCAGCACGTTCATGTTAAATAAGAGGAGAGCACTTTGAAGCTTCTTCTCTCAGCAATGTCCGACAAACTGCTGTTGCCGACAACATAACTTAAGGTATTGAGTCTCAATAACAAGCCACACACAGCTTGTCTTTTCTGTCCATACCGACGGGAGACAGGTGTTGCAGTCTTGC